>NW_017731908.1:604036-622048 GCF_001890085.2 Hipposideros armiger | reverse complement strand
GGTGGAGGTGGTGGTGGTGGTGGTGGTGGTGGTGGTGGAGGTGGTGATAGTATTAATTATAGTCACTGTGAACATATTTTCCCTAGTGTGAGATCAGATCTGTACTTAACACCATATCTGGTGACATGAAAGTATACAATTGCTGTCTTTCCTTTTCCATTCCCCTTTCAACTGGGTAGAAAGAGCACTTCCTGGTGATCGAGGCTCTTTCATCCAACCCATTGCTCTGCTGGAGATGCACACAGCAGCAGCAGACTGCGGTCCTTACCATATCCCACACGAAGTTGGAGAGCCAATAGATCACGGGCTTCACTCCACTGATGAACTGCAGGTGCTTCGCTTTGCTGACCCGCTCCTGGATCAGGAACACAACAAAGCTGGCTGGGACGAAGGACATCGCAAAGATGACACAGATGGACACAAGGACATCCACTGATGTTGTCATCCTGGGGAAAAATAAAAGGCAGTGAGGATATGTGGGGATACGGATGCAACTGAAGACGCAATCAGGAGGACACACACAAACACACACACAAATGTCTGACGCACAGCGTGGGGAAAATAACTGTTTACTAAATATGTTTTTTTCAGGGCTAAAGGTTGATTATTTTCAAGTCAATACAAAACAAAACCCCAAAACCTGACGATTCAAATGCAAAACTGATTCATGAAGGTTAGAGTTCATTACCAAAATGAAACTGTTAAAGGAAGTCTGAGAGTGGCCTAATGACATTCACTTTGTTCCACTGTTTTTGACCTTGTAAGAGCAATAAACTGTAAATTTTCACACACAAAGAACTAGTGTAGCTTGAAAACTAAATTAAGCAGAAATATTAGTGTGAAACCATTCAAATAAGTTCATTTCTGGCTGTAAATAAATTTGAAGTCAACAGCATGAGGCATATCAATCTAACACAAAAATTCTATCAAATTCTTATAAGAAGAACAGAATTATAAGCCCATTAAACAGGGTATAATATAAATTACATATACATATGAATTTTATATAAGCTCGGTATGACAATCCAAGTGACATATATTGGTATTTTATATAAGTTAAGCAGAAATAATAACTGTGCCATGACCCATAAACAGAAATGGGACCCAAAGTGTGTTGAGTATCAACTACATGCCCAGTGCTGGACTTACATGAATTGTCTCATTTAACACCATGCATCCATTTTAACACCATACATCTATAAAGTTTAAAAACCAGATTCAAACCCTGATTTTTATGATGTCAAAGGCTATACACTTTACCTATTTCATATTGGCTTTAACTTTACACACACACACACACACACACACACACACATACACACACATTCAGGAATTTAAAACACAAGCTAATAGCAAATTTCACCAAGTTAACAAACAGTGGTGTAAAACTGATTTTTTATTAAACATTGTGTTGATGGTGACTCAAAATGTTTAGGATTTTAATAACAATTTAATTTACTTTATATGAGTTCACTAAGTGTAATGGTTTTTACATATAAGAGTCATTTATCTTCATCCCTTTCATTCCTGCCAGCCAATTCATAACACTGATCATTTTCTGCCCAGAGCCTGGATCAACCCAGACATGCCATAATGTAGCTGTTACTCTACAACCAGCTTCCTAGTTCCTTCCCCTCCTCCACCATTACCCCAAACACCCTCTCCTCTCCCTACCTGATCCATTCAAACATAGCTACACTTACAGAGCCACCTCCGAGAGCTGCTGCTTGGTGAGATTCAGGGGGTGATTGAAAGCAGTAATCCCATACTGGCTAGGGTTCGCTCCCTTCTGCAGGTTGGCCCGGAGAATGGCATTGTTGATGACATTCAGGAAAGAGCTGATGGCGTGCCACCCCTTGTTATTGAACCACACCTGAAATAAAACATACCAGACACAAGGTAATGCTCCAAAACCCTGCTCCTGGAAGTGGGTGCACACACACACAGAAGATGCACGTAAACTTCGGAAATTCCAGTCACGTTCCAAGACAAAACATGACGGTCAGAGAACATGGCCAAGTGATCACAGCAGCCAGGCTATACCATGCACTGACCATATGGCCAGGCACTGTGTTAATCACCTTCTATCTTTAACTCCTTTAATCCTCACCACAACTTTGAGCCATGATTCCTGTCTCCATTTTAGAGATCAGGAAACTGAGGCTAAGTAATCTGGCCAATGTCACAGTGGTTTACTGTTTCTGATGGCAAAGCAAATTCTCTTAATCACTGTATTGTAGGGCCTCACTGGTAAAATTACTAGACTGTTCTTTTCTGTCATGAATATCCCCATCAACATTATCATGAGCTGAACATAAGGATTATTGCTCATCAAGAAGCTACTGGAACAAAGGGACTTACCTTGACATTATTTTTCGTGTCCAGTCCGGTCATGAACCTTCCCAAGTTGCTGAGAAATCGGTCTGCGGAACTGTCCTGTGAACAAGAAATTCACCTCAGTGGGGACGGTTCACTTGCAAAGAGTACCACAACCACCTTACTCATGACAATTAAATTTGAAGCCACTGAATAGCCGGCTCCTGAGAAAGAAGTGACCAGAAATCGAAAGCACTGAGGTTGCCATGAGCCACAGTCTTGAAGAAATCACGGGGAAACCCTGTGACTCAAAGTCCCAAGACACCGATGTCTCGCTATAACTGGGTGGGGTGGTAGGGACTCTTCAAAATAGTCCCCTAGCGTCATCCTAAGACCCAACACTACACTCATTGTGCTGATGTGTCAGACTCATGGCGGCTGTGCCGCAAAAGCAGAGCTACAGATTCTGGGAGGGAGTATCGCCGCCATCTGGGATCCTAGAGTCTATAACATCTGAGCCCCTCAATCGCAACTAGAAAATGGGAAAATTCAGGCACAGAGAAATGAAGTGAATGCTCATTGGGTCCTAAAGCCTGCTGTCAACTTAAACAAAATGATTTATTTCCTGTTTAACCAGTGACGGTTTTAGAAAAGTGTATCTGATCACTAAATGCCAGTGATGACTTTGTACTCAAAAGTCTTAAACGATAAGCTGCTAGGTGATTGGATTTACCTGCCAACTGCTCCCTTGTACCAACAACTTTGGGCCCATTTTCTGGCACATTTTGGAATAGATACTGTACCTTGGCTAGATTCAAGTGTTTCTTCATTTGCTTGATGGCATCATTAACTTCTTGACTGGGAGGAAGTGCTTGAGACCGACTGGCCCCCAGGGAAAACCCGCCATACCTAAAAGAACAGCCTAACATTAAAACACAGACAGTGCAGTGTACAATGTCACTCAGCGGCAGACACCACTTGAGTGTGTACATGCCTCATGCAGATGAATTGCTTATTCAAAGTAGCACCAAAGTTAGACTCAGAGAAAGTTACAACTTGGCGTTCTCTAATGGATCCTGGCAATCTCTCTACTCTTATGGTTCCTACCCAAGTAGGAAGGACCTGGGTCCCATTCGGCTCTGTTCAGACTTCTGTGGGTCGTGGCCCTCAGGGAAAAGGCAAAGAAGAAAAGCGGGAAGCAGTGCCACAGAGCCAAGTTTTCAGGCAGCCATAGAAGGTATCTCATTTTTTGTAAGATATGAATTGGCTCCAAGGGTTCTTCCTTCTTTTCTTCCCCACTACTGCCTGTTCTTCCAAAACACAGAGTGATAAATGGGTTGCAATACAGTGAAAATAGATGGTTTTGATGCCCCTTATTTCAGGCCTATTCCAAAGGCCTGAAAAATTGTCCTGGAGTCCCTAGCACCCCTGGGGACTACATGTAACTAGCATAGGTATTCCCCTAACGACACTGTGCTTCCTATTATGGGTCTCACTAGAGATGCATGAGAAACTTCTGAGTCTCCTCATGGAAATCAGCATGCCAAATTTTCAAAGGCCTCTGAAGTGGCAGCTGGTCACTGAGCAGAAATGCTAAGGGCATAACAATCGCTAAGCCACTTCCCAGGATCCAAGATACCTGCGTCAAAATCATCCTCCTGAACTATGGGAGTCAGGGAATAATAAAGCACAGAAACAGGTCAACTTACCTAAACTCGTTCACCCAGATCTTGTTCTTTAAGCTGCAGAAGCCAAAGACAAGCCAAAAATCAGTTCAAAGAAACAATGATCCTATTCCTAATGACACCAAAGGAGTCAGTATCTACCTGAGGACACAGCAAAGCAACAGAAATGACCCTATGACTAGGCTGGTGTTGTAGGGTTCTGCCAATGGAAAGCAGCTCTAATCAGCACGTCATTTCTTCTCCCCATCTTAAAATCTTATCTCTATGAAAATCATGCCTTGGGTTAAACTAATTCAAAAACCACCTTATAGACAAAGATGTGACCAAACTAGCAACTTTCTTAATTCAAAGTAATGCATCAATTCGGGACAACATATAGAGAGGTTATGCCTCTTTCTTGGAAATTCACAGTAACTGTCATTCAAACATACCCTTGTCGTTTAAAGTCACTTAGACCCCCTAAGACGCCCAACTAACCAAGTTAATGGGAAGGAAACCAGAACAAACATTTCCTGAGCATCAGCTAAGCATTCAACATTATGCTATGATGCCCCAGGAAGCTACACGGCCATTCCAAGACACCACAGCCAAGGAGGCTCCTGAGCTGGCCCAGGGCTCTATTATCATGCATCACATCCCCGGGAATACCATATACCAGGGATGCCAAAAAAATGTATACGAGTGGACACTTTGGTCAACATTGCTCAAGCAGTAGTTCGCTGTAATCAGAAGTGTCTGGACGCTGATGGTAACCACTTAGAGTGCTTCTTGTAATTGCAGAAGTCAAATGTGACTTGTATTCATCTTTTGTTTTCGGTATATATTATTACAATTTTAATACAGTTTTCCTTTCTTAAAATGTGTATAGTTTTTTTTTGGCATCCTCTGTGTGTGTGTGTGTGTGTGTGTGTGTGTGTGTGTGTGTGTGTATGTGTGTGTAATTTCATACATAAATGTACATATATATTTTTTTTTCATTTAATCCTCAAAACAAACCCATAAAAGCAACATTATTATCCCATTTTATACAAACTAAGGATAACTGAATACCCTTGGTCAAACTGCTTAGTAAGTGGAAGAATAAAAATTTCAATCCAGATATATTTTCATTCTGAACCAGGCAGACTCAATCTTGAGGCTGACAACTGAATGTTCATAATATTCCTCATCCTGTCTACTTTGAAAGAATATCCTTCCAAAAGACAACTTCCAAAAGACAACATCAGGCCCAAATTTGATGTTTTCCCCACTACTCAGCCTACTATTTTTAGATCTTTAATTCCTCTGATCAGTAATGATAAAGCAAGGCCCAAATTCGATAAATAATGACCTTTTGGCTATGATCTGCACATATGTCTTCACCAGATAATCCGAAATGTTTCTTCCAGTCAGGTTCTGTAGGATGTCCGCAGTGTTCTGTTTTCTCTGTTATCACAGAAAAACCAAGCACACGTGTCTTTATGGGCCAGAACTGGGACACAAAGCAAATCAAGGAATATATGGGCACATGTCCCTTAAACATGTACCATAGTGTGACCAGGCCCTGCCCACAGGGTCCAGGCACTGCCATCAGCCAACCACCGAAGCCTGGTCCATTCCGCCCTCGACTCTGGCCGTATACTTATGCCAAGCCATGATGTTCCCCAGGAAATTATTCTGAACAACTAAAGAATAGACTGTAAAATATGATACTTCACAGTCGCAAATGGTTTTTAGGAAGCAGCATCATCGACTATGCCTAGCGAATTCTTTTGTTCATTGGTGTTATATTGAAGAATACATTAGCTATTATTTGAAAGAGAGGTAACCAGAGCTTCTTTAAGTTCTCACACCCATTTGAAGTTGCTTGTCCTCACCCTGCAACCAGGATGCTGATAAAGCAGCCGAGGGCTATACAAGCAAGGCTCTTCCTGAAATCATTCTCTGAAAAAGTGGCTCAGAAGCACTTTCCACGCTCAGTCGCAGAGAATGACAGCGTTGTTAAGGCCCACAGAAGTTTTATGGACCAGCCTCCCTAACTCAAAGGTAAGGAAACAGGCCTAGGAACTCAGAGGAGCCTGTCCAAGGTCACCAGCCAAGGGTAAGGCTGGGCCTGTCACAGACTGTCCTGTGACACCACCTCTCTGGGGGAGGCCACAGTGTGTCTTCCATATCCTGTGGTCCCAGAGTGCTGTGTTCTGGTTTTAACTCATACAAGTAAGTAACTTAGGCTGACTTTTCAAAATAGAGAAACAGGCTAAGCCCCCCCATACATAGGAACAATGTGGTGCAAGCTGCCCCACTCACCCAAAACACACACTTTTTCCTATGACAAGAATTTAAATCAAGACGGACAGAGACCCTCCTGACATGATGTCATCCATTCCTTCTTCCCTGGTCCACCCTGCACCCCATCTGCTGTTACCCCTGAGAGGGGCTCACCTGTGGAGGAGGCAGCCCCCCTGCCCCTACGGGACACACGGGTAGCATCTTCTTGATTTTATCGCTGCTACACTGGCAGGAGGGCGAGGGGTTCTCCATCGTCCAGTTCCCCTTCTGGAAGAGGTCCGTGATGCTCTGGGAAACTGGGGCGGTGGTCCAATCCTTCTCCCCCATTGAGCAGGGCATGTCCCTGCAAAGGGCAGACATCAAGGTCAGGATCACCTGACAGGGCCTGGCCCTTCCTGTTGCCTCAGGAGGACAGGATCAATAGTCACTACAAACATGCACGATACCTCCCTCTCCATTTGATTATTTGATCTCCCCAAAGACTTTAAGCTGCAAACTCATTTTACACATAAGGACAATGGAACTCAAAAGGCCCCAAATGTATATACTGAACTCCAGTCAATCCAATCCACCAGCACGCGATCACTCACTCACCCACGCGGTCACTCAAAAAAACATTCACTGAGCACCTACTATGTGCCAGACACTGTTCTGCATATTTGAAAGTCTCGGGAGAACGAAACAAAGTCCCTGCCTTCATGGAGTTTGTGTTCCTATGAAAGAGTTAGGTATCACTTCAACAGCAAGAACCTTAGATGGCCAAAAATAAAGCAAAGTAAAAAGAGGCTGACTGTTAAGAAAGTTGCCACTTGAAGAAGTGATATACTTTAGCCAAAACAAAAATAAGAGAGAACAAGCCAGGCAGAGCTTTGGGGGAAAGAACGTTACAAGCAGAAGCCAAGAGAAAGCACAGGTGCAAAGGCCCTGCACTTTCTGTTTCAGGAACCACAGGAAGGAGTGGCTGGAACGGGACGCACCAGGAGGAAGGGAAGCAGGCAAGATGGTGACACAGGCCTGGGGAAGAGCCTCAACTTTATGATCAAGGTGCTGAGGACCTGGTGCAGAATGTGAAGATTCACTTTAGGTTTTAAAACGAGTAGAAGATTGGGAGTGAATGGGGTGAGAGTGATGGGTCCATGAAGAGCTAGGTTGTTTGCAAGCACGCAGGTGACAGAAGACAAGGCCTTTATGCCTGACTTGAGCTCTGAATTACTGTGGGATCATCAAGAAGTCACTTGCCCTCTCAGAGCTTAGGTTCTCCTCTAGTAAACTCAAAGTATAGAGTTGCTTGTTTCAATAAGTCGTATTTCAACAAGTCATTTCCACCATCCTTTCCAGCTCCAAAATTCTACCATTTAAAGCAGAGTCACCATCTTTATAATATACCCGCAGCAAAGTGACCCAAGGAAATGGAAACTTCGAACTAAGACACGGTGCCCTCCTGAAACTCACATTCTAAAACTGTCACAAAATGACTGGCTGAGACAAAGTTTCAAATGCCACAGGGAAGTCACACTTCCCACAGTTCCTCAGTTTTTTGTTGTTGTTGTTTTTAACATCTGAAAGTTTCCAGAGTGGGGCCCCTCCATCAGGCTGTCCCACACACATTCAGTGGTGCTCCGCCTCTAGGCAGGGAGCCCTCTGATGTCGGGGCCTCTGCCTCTTTGGTCTCTGTAGGCAAGATTCCAATCCAGACCCGGCCCCTGCAGATCCTTCCTAGGGTGGCATCAATCGATTTATGAGTTCACAGTGTTCAACTGGCTTGTGATGAACCCATCTAACTCTACTATCATCTCATCTCATTCTTCTACCTTGCCTACCAAACTTTCAAGTGGAATCTCATCAAGTCTTGTGGAATCCAGACAGGATGTCTCTTTGTCCTTCTCCACCTTACTCATCATGTTCCTAGGAGCTGATATTGACTTCTAGGATTTACCTCCCATTTTAAGTATTAAGTACTAACAAATGGTTAGTATGTATCGAACTAATAAGAGAAAACAAGTACATAATCGCTACCCGTTTAGAAATCTGCTCTAAAACCTTGCATATACAGGTATGAGGCCCACTATTCTGTGACTCTGGCAGGGTCAGTGTCTTCCCTTTAAAATCTGGAATTTAAGTCAGCCCTTCTCCAATCTTTTGACACCTTCCCACACTCTCCACTAACTCCTCAGTTTGGAGTTAACAACCTCAACTGCAAATTCTAGCTGAGCCTGGAAGCTTGAACTGCCCTTGACCATCACTGGGCTCTCTCCTTTCTTTATTGTCTCTACTCATAAAGATCCCTGCATAAACATTCCCCGCATACCCACTCAGTCTACGGGTACATATTTCACTGAATTTATTATTCACTGCCTAGTTTTTGAAAAAAGGATTCTGAAGGAGAATACCATAAAAATATGCAACTCTAAAAGAAGAAACTGTCTATTTTTATGAAAACTACATCATCTCTTCAGATTGTTAAAAGTGAAGAAGCTGAGAACAACACTGCAAATTAGATATACTGGCGGCCTATCTCCGCACTTAGGCACAGGCGCTGGAGGAAGGGAAAGAAGGAAAAAGTGTCTGATCAGTAAGTATAAAGTGCAATTTAAATTAAATATTAATTCCTAAAGCAGTAAACAAATGTCTGTAGTGATTTGCTTTGCACGATGTCAGAAGATTCTCCGAGTCTGTTATGTTTCTCCCTAGTAGATCTAATTAGATTGCTATTATATATCAGCCTTTTAAAAAGAAAAAGAAAAACGGTTCAAAGGGCAAATGGAGGTCATCACAGTGTGGCATGCAACTGATAAATTCAGTGCATGAGAGACCAAACCAGGCGACAAGCACAAGAAGCCGGTGTGGAGGGTCTCGTAGGTGAAGTGGCACTCACGGGATTGGGTTTCCTTCCATACATCGGGTCCCGAAGCCGGGGTCTTTGGTGAGGGCATGCAAGAGTTCCTGGGTGCTCAAGTCCTCAGGAGCGTCATTGCTGTGGGTACAGGAGAGGTAGCCTGCTCATAAATTCATTAAAACCATACATTTCAAGGAGGAAAGGTTCTTTTTAAATAAACACGTTACTAAGTACTTCCTGTGCCCCGAGCTCTTGAAACAGAAATGAATAAAACAGAACCCACCCCCAAGGATCTCAGCCTCTGGCCGGACGTCTTGTTATTACAGTCACATACAGCACTCCAAAGTGGAGCTTGTGTAAATAAGTTCTATGTACGGAGGTGTGCGTTGTGAGTGCACGTGTATACGTACGTACACACACTTAAACACACTGACATACATATTGGGCTGTCGGAAAAGTCATGACATATTTTTTCTGTGTTTTTCACTGGAAAAATGCGTCATGACTTTTCCGACAACCCAATATTTTAACATGAGGTCAATGAATTCACTAAGAATCAGTATTTCAGAGATGCTTTCATGGTCATCCATTAGGCATAGACAACCAGGATATCCTAGGAAAGGGCGGGCAGATTTTATTGGCTGAACGTTTGCATGGACAACTAGAAAACACAAACAATAATAGGCTCAGCTTATAAACACAAAACAAGCCCATGTCCCACAGCCCTGGACAAATGGTGTCAGCAGCTGGGAAAGGAAGGAATAAAGTAAACCTGCACTAAACAGGAAGGAAAGGTGAGGTTAGAGAAAAAAAGACCCATTCTTGGTTTTCTTTAAGCTTTTCTTTTACATCACTGAAACACTTCCCCGATCTAAAGGTCTGCAAACACTACAGGACTGAAGAAAACGCTTGTGTAACAAGATGGAGAACTTCCTTTGTCTTTTGTTTGAAGCACTGGATGGTTACAGAGTAGCTGGCATTTTTGTCTAAACGACAAACAGCAGCTAACATCTACAACTTAAAAGACCAGATAATAAATTAGTACAGGAATTGTGCTACGCAGAAGATAAGAACCTGGAGCTGAAATGCATTGATAGTGTCTGGAGGCCCCATGTTAAACCACAAAATTGCAACACAGCTATGAAAATCCAGATGTGTTCTAGCTGGATCATAGATTTTTTTTGCAAGGGCAGAGTATGTCTGTAAGGTGCATATGCCTGTTTCTGACAACAGCAGCATGAAGAGGAAAGGAGCTCAAATGAGGCAGGAGAGGACTGGCCTATTCCTCCAGGCTCTGCGCACTGCTGCTCTTTGCACCTATTAGTGGTTTGTGTCAGGGCTTCAGCCACAGCTGGTAAAATCCATTCCACTGTGTGATGCTTGAGTCTGCCTCCCCTTGGCCGTTGGCCCAGCAAACACTCTTGGTTTGCCCAAGCTCTCCCCTTTCCTTGGCTGTAGAGAGCACACGCATACCTGACAAACGTGTACTGTTCGTTGTACATCCAGGGCTGCAGTTCCAGACTGGGGTACTTGCCAAAAGGTGGCACGATCAAGCTGAACACCAGGGCAATGCAGACAAACACAGCTGGCAGGACGATCTAGAACCAGGGGGTGGAAGGAGGAAGGAAATCGCAGGAGGAGGACAAGGGTTAGAAAGGCGACTGCGGAACAAGCCCCTGTGAGTCCAGCCAGTCTTCCGGGCCCATAGCTGAGCACAACCAAGGCACTGCTAGCAGGATAAAAAAGCAGCAGCCTGAAAACTAAACCTCTTCGCTCCAGGGCCTTTCTGGAAGCTGGCAGTCCAAGGCCAGAGAGTACCACCACCTGGCAGAGGTATCAAACTGAGAACCTCACAGAATAAACCATGGTCACATGTCAGGGTCACTCAGACATTGGTTCCTGCCTTCTTCCCCCTGGAAACCTGAGAAGGACCACACTGGGCCGTGAGCCCAACTCAGCTCAGAGGAAGGCTGACGACAAGCCTTGGACCAGGAGCGAGAAGGCCTGAAGTTGGTTCTCTCTCTACAAGTGTATCCACGTGAAGTCACTTTTCCGCGGGCCTCAGTTTCCTCATTTGTAATCTGCAGACTGAGACTAGATGACCCATTTGAATCCCATACTGTGACTTACAAAAACACTCTACAGCAATGTCTCCACTGAAAGGGAACAGCAGCCAAAGGGAACCCCATGACCTCAAAAAGCATAATTATCTAAGTCCTTATCAAACCACCTCAAACTTTACACTCGTGCCTTCTCTGACTTGTACATACTTCATAAGTAAACTCTAAGCTCTTTCCATTTATTCCTGAGAAATTTATCCTTAAAAAAAAACCTTAAAGATCCAAATGCTACCTCTGGTTCTAATGTTCTGGGGTTTCAATGGTGAAAATGATCACCGAATAATTCATTCAATGGAAAAGCACTATAATGAGAATTATTTAATCATCATTACAACCCTATGTCGTAGTATCATCACCAATCAACAAATAAGGCAACTGAGGCTCAGAGAGATTAAGTAAGGTGCCCAAGTTCACACAGCCAATAAGTAGCAGAAAAAGAATTCAAATCTAGAGCTGTATGCTCCAAACTGATACTCTTTGCATTACCCACAGTCTGTGGGAAAGGATCTCTGTGGACTGTTTCTCTATCCTTCTTGATTTTACAGAGAGGAATAATTTTACCCCTCCTAACCAAGCGAGTCAGCATGCCAACACAAACAGGCAGGCAACAGTAACGAGCCTTCTCTATTTGCAATATTTTTCTAATCTCTCTGATTATCTTTTCTATCAGTGTGCAGTGTAACATCAATTTAGAGAAAAAACAAATTTCCAGTAAGTTCATATGTCAAGTGCATCTGGGCATATCACTTCTCAAGTTATGAAAGCGTAATTTGCCTAGCCAGTTTGCTAAATTTTATCCTTGTTACCTTCTCTTCTACAATAAACACACACACACACACACACACACACACACACACACACACACACACACACACACACACAGAGTAATTTCTAATTTGAGGCCCATTCTAAGTACTCAGTCTAATCTTCATAACAGCCATATGTCACGGGTACTATGATTACCCTGTTTTACAGATGAGGAGACTGAGGCCCAGACAAGTAACTTGCCAGCAGATACACAAGTGACAAGAAGCGGAACTGGGATTGATAATCCGGCTCCCACATCCATCTGATGACCATGATGCTCTCTGCCTTCCCTGCTCAGGAAGCCTGCGGCCCCCCATGAAGCCCGAGTCCTTGGGCTGAAATAGCACTTCTCACCTGAGCAAAGAATCCCTTCCGACTCCGCCTGGCAATCAGCAGCCTCTTCCACAAAAGGGCCACAAACTGCTGCTGTGTGAGTTTCCAGCCCTTCACCTGGTAGGAGCCTTTGCCATCCATCCCGCTGAGCAGGTCTGTTTCTCTGGATTCTGCAAGAAGCCAACACTTAAGGTCACCTATTATCTTAGTCATTTTTGCCATCATTGTGTTCCTCCCTCCAGCATCCTCAGAAACCATCCTGGAGGCTGAGTTTGAAGGTAAAAGTATCTCAGGAGTAAAGGGCTTTCCTGACGAATTGATGTCCAAGAAAAAGCTATGACTGCAAATGTGTGGCAATCTCTGCCTCTTGGTTCTCGTCTGACAAGTGCAGAAAATGAAGGTGCCTAGAGACAACTGCAGGGATGTGTCCACACATAATTGGGTGTCACATCCAGCAGTTCAGATGACTCAAGTCACCCCCATGCTCTATGACACAGGCCATGGCCACAGGCTGACAGACTTGAGAACACACATGGCGATCTGTTATACTTTTGGTAAAAGGTAGATGAATCCAAGTGCTCTAAGTTCTGACAGCACGTGAAGTCAGGAGAACAGCAGAGCCACACACACACGAGCAGGGACTGGGACAGTCAGAAAGGTTTCTGTTCCTAAAAACGTTTCAGAAATCCTCATCTTAAATGAATGATTCCTTACTGCTGTGCTTTGACATCTTACGAATTTGCTTGATTTCTTGTCTCCCCTTCTCTATCCCAGACGAACACAGAGACACACTCTGTGTTCAAAATATCAAAGTCTAAGGAGACAGTTAAGTCTAAAAGCAAATTCACCTCTCTGACTCTTTCGAAACCATCCATCTATTCAAAGAAGGTTTATCCAACAATGAGATACCTACGGTATGTAAGGAACTGGGACACTACAGAAAAGATAACGGATTCAGAGGACTGAGGGGCCATCCATCCTTTGATGTGTATCTGAGAGAAAGATGTCAGCTCCATGAAGAAAGTGATGCGAACGGGCTCTTTCAAGGCTGACGGTAAGCACAACACTGGGAAAGGGAAAGTAGCTTTTCTCATTTTCTCATTTCCCTTTGGACCCTGTGGGCATCTATCATCCTGGTTCAAGGCCATCGAAAGAACACCAGAGACGAACATAAGAGAGCAATTCACTTGCAAGCAACTGAACGCAGATCTTGCCCAAACAGACCTGGGTCTATGTCGGAATCATTTGGATCCACAGTATCGTCTTCAGTGAAGGGGCGAAGACAGCTCTGCCGGTCCCCGAAGGCCCGTCTGTTTCGTCTTGCTGGTAAGGTGCCATCTGAAGGCAAAAGGGAGGAATCCCACATTTTACTTGATGTGTAACAAAACCAACCCTCGGCATCTGTAACAAACCTATCCACTAAAAGAAAGAAGGGAATAAAACAACGCAAAGGGAAACGCACAGCACTGGTGAGCTAAGACCACCTGCAGGGGGCACAGCCCAGAGCCCGTGGGGCCCCCGGAGGGTTACCTGATGTCTCAGCATCCACGCCACTCTCTTCAGCCACTTTGAGAAATATCTGAAAAATAAAGAGTCATTGAGAATATTATGAGCACATGTTAGGAAAGCAACCACCACTGCCATGATTACTGCATGATTGAATGGTATGCCAGCCCCTAAAGACAAAAAAGTAGAAGCTTCATTTATCAATAATACTTTGCCAGAGTCATTGGGGAGACAAGCCGTTTTTACCAGTAAATATTTCTTCAGTGGTGAGGCTATCAATCCAGACAATCATTTTCAAATGAAAGCTACGGCATTAGGACAATTAACTTACTTCTTCCAGGGTAGTCTCTGAGATGCCATAACTAGAGATGCCCAGGTCTGACAGCCGGTCATCAATCTCATGGAAGAGTTCCACGAAGGCTCCCTCTTTGGCAGCTTCATAGGGCAGCACGTAGGTCAGCTCATGCCCAATGTCTTCTACCAGCCGGGCCTCGGACACATGCTTCCTGATGAGGTTGGAGATGGCGGGGACATCTGTAGGGAGCAAAGCACAAAGATGTCTCAGCCAGCTCAGAGGCCCCACATTAAGGGCCAGGCATCCTCTGCCTTCTCCCTTTGCCTACTCCTCAGTAGCCCATACGCTACGCCTGTCCCAGAAACTTAGGTCATTCCACGTGTTCATCTCTGGCGTGAGAGAGTTCCTGGGTGTAAGGACTATGTTTTATTCACCTTTGTGTCACCAAAGCCAGACACACTGTGGGTTTTCAGTGTACGGGTGGGTGGATGGGTGACTTTGAGGCTGAAAGCCTGGTTTCTAGTGCCTAAACTCTAGGATTCTTCGATGAAAAACTTGATTAAACAAACCTTAAAAGATTCTTCACCCTTCCCTAACCTTTAAAGAAGGCTCCTTCTATTTACCTCAATAGAAGGTTAACCAAACAGTTCATGGAAGAAGTCTTTCTGGAAAACGTTGGCTGTTAGGACTGGGCAAACATGGCCACAGTAAGGGCTTCTGTTCCATAAATGCTAGTGGTGACACTGGCCTCCTCTAGACCCTTCCAGCAGGCTCATCTAGGCTCTCGCGTCTTTAGGTCCTGAGCTCCAGTCCCTCCCCACTGGCTTGGCCCTCAGCTCCTCAATCCCTTGATCTCAGGTGTCCAGCCTGATCCACCATTCCCCTTAGGGATTGTCTCACCCCTAATCCTCTCAGCTGTCGGGGACCCTGCCCTGTCAGCTCCCATTTATTTGGGACCAAGCCCCAGGCTTCCCAGCAAGCGTTAGGCCGACCCGCCACCAAGCTGCGCCCTCTCCCACAGCGGCCCAGCCCCAGCCCCAGCCCCAGCCCAGCAGCAAACCTTGAGTCAGCGCCACCAGCCTCTGCACTCCTCCTCTGCCTCCACTCCGCCCAGCTGGGGGAAGCTCAAGCACCACCTGAATAAGAGACCCCAGAGTCCTTACCGATGGTCAGCGTGTCACTTTCATGGTCGCTGCCCAGGCCAGCATCAGAACTGCTCTGAGAAACACTGTCCTCCTGATGGCAAAGAAGGAGGTGAGAATGGGTCAGGGACCGAGCAAGGCACAGCTGTCACCACCTTCACCGGGGAGGGCTTCCAAGAGGCTCTGCTGTGTGAGAACTGGAGCAAAAAGCTTCTCCTGAGAGGCGCGCAACTGGGCGGCCATGGTTTCTGAGCCGCTGTTTGACATGTGTGTGCTGTGAGGATGACCTCACCTCCTGGAGGTGGGAGGTCAGGAAGCAGAGCTCTCACGGGATTTTCCCGGCTAGTTGTCCAGCTCAGTGCTTCTCAAGCTTTCACGTGTGTTGAACCGCTAGGGCACCTTGTTAAAATGAAGATTCTGATTTAGTACAATCTGAGGGGGGCCCAAGTCCCTGTATTTCTAACAAGCTCCCAGGTGACCCCAATGCTGCTGGTCCTCAGACCACACTCGGAGCAACCAGGTCCCAGTGCAAACGGAAGCACGTGCACAGGATTTCAAGCTTGGGATGTAAACGTTTTCATTTTTGGCCACTGGTTTCAACACACAAAGAAATTTCTGGCATGGACTGTGGTACAGAAGAAAACGTACCTGATTATTGGGTCCTGGTCCCACCGCCACTATTTACCTGCTGGCGGAACGTGAATAAACTACCAAATCCCTACAAGTCTCACTTCCCTCATCTGGGATAGGAATTACAATATCCTCTTTCCAGGGTTACTCTGCACTTTGAGATGATGTTAAAAAAAAAGTTTGTAAATGACGATGATGCTACAAAGAATTAATTGTTATCATTGTTTTATGCCCAGAGTCTGCTAGAGGGAGTGTCTGGCATGAAATCAATGCTCGATACACGTTTGCTGCTATGCAGTTTAGAAGTTAAGGTCAATGAGATTCAGAGGTAATGAGCAGGAACTGCAGGGCATGCTGCAGCCAAGGCTCTTAACTCTTGGCGAGTCTCTTCCTTTCAACAGAATCAAGTCCTCTCAGAGCTTTCTCCACCACTCACTGTGCCTCCATAGGAAGAAAGAGATGGGATTCAACAGAGCTAGCATGATGGGCACAGAAGCTCCTGGGCTCTCCTCGCATGGGGCACGATGGGATTCCAAAGGGACCACAGAGCAAAGCGATGGCGGCCTCAACGTGACAGAGTAGGGTGGAGACAGACCAGCCGTTCCTCCACAGCCAGGAAGGCCTGGCTCCTGGACCCAGCGCCAGCCCAGCACTGAGACTGCCGCTCACCTTTTTCAGACACGACACAGTGCTGCTGCTGTTCCGGCAGGAGCCGAGGGAGGACTCCACATCCTTCTTGACGAGGGTGAGGTAGTAGCCTGTTCCCAGCTGGTTCTTCAGAAACAGGGAGGAGCCCACACAGCAGAGCTTCCCGTGGGAAATGATGGCAATCCTGTCCCCCAGGATGTCCGCTTCATCCATGTGGTGTGTGGAGAGAATAATGGTGCGGCCTACGGGGCATGAACACACGGTCAGGGGACAGGTGAGACCTGTCCCTTCTCACTGACTGCAGTGGCCAGAACTCAAGAAATACAAGCAGGGGTGAGCATGGAAGAAAGATCTGGAAGCCTGTGTGGCATGACCCCTAGGATGGCAAAGCTTTGAGTATAGATAGCTACGGCATCTTCATAAAATAAGACTGGGGACATTTATTTGGGAACTCATTACCTGCCAGGCAGTGTACTAGGTGCCTACGTGCATTCCCATTTAAGGTAATCCTGTATGAGGCAGGCACTACTATTATTACAGGTGAAGCCCAAGGCAAGTTAAATGACTTTTCCAAGGTCTCAGGGCCAGGCAGAGCTGGTTCCAAAGCCCGTACTCATACTGTTGCCATCAGGCAACAGTATACAGAATACACCTTCTGTATCTCTAAACAGACTGCCAATCAGGCCCCAGAACCTCTCCCATCCACTCATTTATTCATCCACTCTTCCAACAAACATAAATGTAGTGCGCCCACGCTGGGGAGAGAGATGAACTAAGAATGCAGCATCTGCTCTCAGAAACCTCAGGCTATGGGGGACATGGTTATAATACACATGGTTAAGTTCTTTACTAGAGGTGGAGCTGGCAGCTGTGGGGGAGCCCAAAGGAGATGCCCTTTATCCCCATTTCCCTTCTTCCTGCAGGCCCCTAGGTCATGAAGCCCAAACTTTAAGTGCTTTGTAAACCAGGCCCCCCACCTCCACACCTGGGTGAGCACAGAGCTTTAAGAAAACAGGTTCTGCCTTTTCCTTGAGAAGCAACTCTGGTGCTCTAGCAAGAGCAGCCAGTAGCTATGGCCTTACGGCTCAAGCCTCTCCCTCCTCCCCTCCCTGCCAGCCCAGGACACAGAATAAATGCACATCAGTGACCTTGTCGATATTTCAGCAGGAGTTCCCATATGCCCCTGCGGGAGTAAGGGTCCACACCAGCTGTGGGCTCATCCAGAATGACAACCTTGGATCCCCCAACAAAGGCCAAGGCCACAGACAGCTTTCTCTGCATTCCACCTGTAAGAAAGAGACAGGGAGGGTCACGGTCCAGCCTCAGACAGTGAGTGACGGCAGAAGCGGCAAGAGAAGAAAGGGGGCTCTGGGAACAGGCCAGGGACATGTTTCCGACTTCCCTCCTCCGAGAGGGGACCCTGGGG
>NW_017731908.1:589130-603914 GCF_001890085.2 Hipposideros armiger | reverse complement strand
TGTGTGTGTGTGTGTGTGTGTGTGTGTGTGTGTGTGTGTGTGTGTGTGTGTGTGTGTGTGAGGAGGGGAGAGGGCAGCGGGGAGGCAGCTCTGGGCCTCACCTGACAGCTGACTTGTTTTGCTTTTCAGTTTGCTGGGCGGCAAACCGACATCCAGGGCCATCTGCTCCATCTCTGCTTTCACATGTTTCTCTGCGAGCCCTTTCAGGCGGGCGTAGAACCAGATATGTTCTTCGACAGTCAGCCTGGGGACAGAGAGGTAGGTAGGTCAGCTCTGGGCCCTGGAGGAGGCACCAGGATATAGAGCCTCCTGACCCAGGGCAGAAGAAAATGGGTACATTTTCCTTTCTCCCTCTTTTTTAACTTTATCGACTTCTGAAAAATAATCTTTAGGAAGGATTCAAGGGAGAACAGCAGTGAGCAACCACATGAGCTGCTTAAGCTGAAGCTGAGATGTGACAGGTCCCTCCCAACCTATTCCCGGAGGCCCGGCCACCATGCATCAGGCAGCTGCAGGTCCTCCAAGGGCCCTCACCAAGAAACTGGCTCAGCATTAGCCTGGAGCAGCCCTCCTGCACATCAAAGGACCTCAGGCCCTGATAGAATCAAGCCCCCCGTGGAAGACAGGAGCCTGAGCTGCTCACTTTAGATAAAAGGAAATTGGGGCTCAGCAGGGAAAAAGTCCTTGGTCAAAGTTACAGAGCTCAGGTCTTTCTCTGCTCCACCATGAGGGCTCCCTGGGGGTCCTTACTTGCTGATGAGACAACCAAGCATCAGGGGGTGGGGGTGGGCAGGAGAAAGGATGGGCCAAGTGGCCCTCCAGAAAGCCAATAATGTCAAGCGCCATCTCCAAGCCCCCATCCACCAGCCGGACTGATGGATCACCTCCCCCTCCAACAAGTCACCTACTTTTCCTAAAACTCAGGGGCAACCAGGTCTCCACGTGTCCATGGAGGCGAGGCCTGCCACCCCCACCGAAGGTAAACCGCTTACGTCCTACGCCCCCCATGGCTCACAGATCCAGAGAGGGTCTGCTCCTCAGCACCCCACTTCTACTCACATGTCAAACAGCACATTGTGCTGGGGACACACCCCCAGGTTCTGCCGGATGGTGCTCATCTCAGAGCGAATGTCTCTCCCCTGGATGTAGGCGGTGCCCGAGGTGGGTGGGAACAGACCAGTCAGGATGGACCTGAGGACAAAAATTTGACAGGACAGGAGTCAGTTAACCCCCGCCAGCCCAGAAAGGCTCCATTCCAGCCTGCAAAAGCCAGACAGAGCGGAGGCGTCAGCCCTCCCTCCCACCCCTATTCCTCCCTAATGGTCTCTAACACGCCCCCAGAGCAAAGAGGTCTTTGCTGTAGTGAATAACTAGGAGTGGGCCTACGTGTTGGAAATGACAATTGTAGAATGAGCATTTTTTAAATGAAGATTCCAATTGGCAATAGAAAGTACACTTGAAGACGTACATTGTGTGTGCCTAAGGTCATGTCCACGTAAAATGGACAAACAAGGAGAAATTATTCAGAGATAAAAATAATTCTTGTATTAAGTGGTAGGATTTTTGTACACCTTTTTAAGATTTTCTGCAATGTTCATAATGTATTGATTGCACATGGAAAAAAAGATAAAATAGGAAAAGAAGGTCATCCCCAAATATATACCCTTTGCAATGGTTGGGGGACCACGCTGAAAGGCACTGAGGCCAGCCCTAGTGTTTCTATGGCCCGTGGGCCCTTTTGAAGCTGCCCACTATACGGTGCTGGTAGGTCCCAGGGGAGACCATCATAGCCAGCTGCCCAGCTGTTTCTCACATCTGCTTAGAGTGCCTGGAGATTACTACCTCCCTCCAACACATCTAACCCTTCTTCCCACATTCTTGCCTCCTAGCTCTGAACAAACCTGAGCTCCAAAGAAGACCCTTTCTCAGACCTGTCACCGCCTCAGGGTCCAAGAAGGCTGTGAACTGAATGAGAATGGTCATCAAAGGTCCCCCAGCCTGTTCTAGGCTGAAGAAATCACATCTAGCAAGAACCAGCCCTCGGGAAGCACTCTCGTGATTAGACAGTATTTTTCCACTCAACTCCTCATGTGTTCTGCCTTCGCCCCAGTGACCAACGCGATGTTCTTAGGTGTGAATGTCTAACTGAACTACAGAACCTCCTGCGGCCATGCCCTCTTCTTACATGGTGGTGGTCTTCCCGGCTCCATTGTGACCCAGGAAGGAGGTGATCTGGCCCTCGTAGAAATTCAAGGTCAGGCCATCCACAGCCACCTTCATGCCATCCCGGTATACCTTCATGAGGTTCTGAATGGACACGCCCAGTTTCAGGTGGGTGGGTTCCTCCTCCTTGCAGACTGAGAAGAGAGGAGACTGGAATGATCTCACAGAAAACAATGGCGAGGGGAGTGTCAAGACACAGGGGCTGTGCTTGTGCTTTTGGAACTGTCCTCTCTGCATGGCTATTTCTGGGTTCTCAGGAAGGCAGGCAGGCTACAAATATTTATTTCGGGCCTATTTTGGGCACTGGCGTTGGTAATGTGAATACAGTGATAAAGGAAGATTCACAGTCTATGGGATGGTGGGGGGAAGAGTTCACAATTAAAATATAGGATGCTAAAAGCTGTTTAAAAAAACACATCTAAAAACGCTGTGGAACTGAGCTATAACCATCTTGTGGACTACTACTCAGCAATGAAAAAGAATGAACCGTTGATACACACCACAACTTGGGTGGGTCTCAAGGGAATTATGTCGGGTGAAACAAAAAAAAAAGCCAATCTCAAAAGAATACATACTATATGGTTCCGTTTATATAACATTATGGGACTAATAAAATTGTAGAAGGGGACAGCAGATTATCAGTTGACAGGTGTCAGGGACTGGGGAGGAATGGAGGTGGCTGGGGCTATTAAGGGGCAGCATGAGGGAGTTTGAGGTGATGGAATAGTTCTGCATCTTGACTGAGCCAGTGAGTACACGGATCTATACCTGTGATAAAACTGCACAGAACTAAGGACACACGTGTGTGTGCACAAATGCTTGTAATCCTGGTGAAAGCTGAAGACGGTCTATGAAATGTACCAACGTCAATTTCATGGTTCTGACATTGTACTATAGTTATGTTAGGTGTTACTATTGGAGGAAACTGGGTGACGGGTACAAGGGAATCTCCCATACAAGTTTTTGCAACTTCCTGTGAGTCTACAATTATTTTTAAAATAAAAAGGGTCTGGAGTTTTTTTGTTTTGTTTTGTTTTGTTTTTTTGGTTTTTTTTTTAAGATTTTTATTGGGGAATTGGGGGGATGGGAACAGTGCTGGGGAATTGGGGGATGGGGAACAGACAAGCTGCTGTTGTTGTTTTTTATTCTTCAGTCTAGTTGTGGAGGACATTGCTTCACTGGCCCAAGTTGGCACCATCATTGCGCTCTTCCCGGGTGAGGCATATCAGTCGCCGGCTTCTGGACGGCCACTCACTGCGGCTGCTGGCCGCTCACGCTGGCTGCTGGCTACATACGGTAGCCCATGGCAACCCACTGCAGCAGGGGCTGCAGCCTACGCCGTCGCCGGCGACTTACAGCAGCCCAGCTCCAGGTTGAGCTGTTGTTCAGCATCTTAGTTGTAGAGGGCAGTGTCACTGGCCCTCATATGTGGGATCCAAACCAGGGCCCTCTGGCGTCCCAAGCCAGCTCTTAACCATCGCACCACTCAGCTGGCCCTGGAGTTTTTTTTAATGCTATGGAATCTCAAGAGGAGAGCGTGGGTGACCACCTGGGAAGCTAGCAGGGCTACTCAGGGGAAGGGCTTCTGCTCTAGATATTGAAGAGCAAGCAGGAATCTAGAAGGCAGGTTAGTTGGAGAGAGGGTTCTCCTGTGAATAAAACATATATAGGGCATGGAGGTGTGGGAGAACGTGACATTCTGGCAGCTGTGAGCAGCTCTAGGTGACTGATGCAGAAACTAGGTGTAGAGAGGAGGTAGGGCAAGAAGAGTGGGAACAGCAGGAGAAGCAGCTGGAATAGCAGGCAAGGAGTCCAGCGTACCATGCTGAGGAACGTCACGCGGTACCACTGGTGACTAGGGGAAGGGCGCAGAATAGATCGGCAGAAGACAGACTTATTCACACACACAGTCTCCCTCTAAGAACCTGAGCAAAGAGCCCAGCAGGCAGAGCCCCTGCTGACCGGTAGGCCTCTCTACCTGTAGGTCAGGGGCCAGGAGAGGATTAGAGTTCTGGGTAATGAAGGGTGAGAACATTAAGAATGTTCTCTGTGGCAGCCACTTGGTGGCAGCCTACCTCGATTCATACATCTATCACCATGACAAGGCAGGAAGTGAGGTTATGGTTCCACAATCACGGTTTTCTTTATCTCTTCCTTCTAGCTATTAGGATAGCATGAAAAGTGTGTGGTGGGGGGTGGAAGTCTAGAGGCCTAGAGCCACTTGCAAAGAAGCCAAGAAAACAAAACATCTCAGGGACTCAGATGGTGGCCCCCTGATAAGGAACGGCACTGGGCACAGTCAACATGGGAGAATCTGGAAAGGGTCATCGCATGTGATTTCTGTGTCCCTGGAGTGGTTTCAGACTCTTGCCCCCAACAGTCAGTGGGGGCAGCAGCACTTACTTTCTGATGCTCCCTTCTGGCTGGAACCAGGATGGCTCTTCTCATCACATTCCTCACCCAGCCAGTAGGACTTGGTGCAGGGAAAATACCAGGGCCTGGGGATTCCGTACTGGCCTGAAAGCAAAGCACGGGTATGAGTCGAGCTCGGCTACCCCCCAGCCTTCCCGAGGTATCCCAGCCAAACCCACTCTCTCCTTGACACAGCCTTCAGAGATGGGACAGTTCTTTCATTTGCAAAAACAGGTTATAACAGTAACTCCTTCAGAGTAGCCTCATGAGGATTAAATGAACAAAAGTGTATGAAACACTTTGCACAGTGCTCAGGAAACAACAGCTCTATCAGCAGGAAGAGTTGTCCTTTGCGCACCAGCTGCTTCTCCTTGGCCTATGTGTTTGCCATAGGTCTAAAGCCCTAGCCATGTTGCAGGGAGCCCCAGGCCCTGCAGAAACTCCAGCAAAAAGGACAAGCTCTGCAGCTCCACGTCTTATTCCCCTAGCAGACAGCTAAAGCAGCATGGGAGCTCAGTGTACCTGGGAAGACAGCCTCAATGTACCACGTCATCACTCCATAGAGGAAGGCATCAAACAGCATCATGGAGACCGAGCTGGTAAGGTTGAAGCCATCTTCCTCCACGGGGCTCTCAAAGAGGTTGTCCCACTGCACCCCAATGCCCTGCTCCTCGAAAAGGGCAAAGTACTCACAGCCAAACCCAAAAGCCACAGGAGACAGCAGGCTCTGTGAAAAAGAGGCAAAAGTCACCTATCCATCTCCTTGTCTCTCTCATTTTTCTAACACTTCTAATGTAAATTTCACCTGGAGAAATTTGAATTCGCAAAATCGATCAATTACCAGACATGGAAGCATTCACCTACAGAGTCCCTGTAGGGGAGTGGGCTCCTTGGCAGCATATAAAAGGATTCTATTTATAACCTCTCATTATGCATACACATTTCAGAAATGCATGTATGATGAAGTATAAAACTTTCACAATTTTATGATTTGAAAGATGCCCCACGGGCTCAACAATCGTGTGCCCTACACACACACACACACTCATATTTTTGTCAAGGTCCTCACAAGGCCTCTGCTCAGCAAGTGATGGCTCATGTCAGAGGAGCCTGTCTGGGGCTGCTGATGTCTGAGGGGTCCAAACTGAGGCACCTGGAGCACCCTGTGAATGCCCCTTTCCTTATAAGTAACCCAGGGGGCAGCTGGCAACTCGCCTTTATATGGACTTGCACACCCTTGAAGGTCCCTCCTTCTATGTAGAAGGGAAGGAAGTGCTGAAGTCAGGGATCTGTGGGGAGATGGGGCACCTGCTCCTCAGGCGTTTTCAGTTCAGAGAACATTACTCAAGCGAAATCCCATACTGGACACAAAGGAAGACAAGGGGCAAGAAGGGGCTGTCTCTGAAAGGAACCCTCATACACTGTTGGTGGGAATGCAGATTGGTGCACCTGCTATGGAAAACAGTATGGAGGCTCCTCACAAAATTAAGACTAGAATTACCATGTGACCCAGCAATCCCTCTCCTGGGTATCTACCCAAAAAATCTGAAAACATTTATCCATAAAGATATATGTGTTCCAACGCTCATTGCAGCTTTATTTATGGTGCCCAAGACATGGAAACAACCGAAGTGTCCTTTGATAGATGACTGGATAAAGAAGATGTGGTGTATACACACAATGGAATACTACTCTGCCATCAGAAAAGATGAAATAGTGCCATTTGCAACAACATGGATGGATCTTGAGATTATTATGCTAAGTGAAATAAGTCAGACAGAAAAAGTCAAGAACCATATGACTTCACACATATGTGGGATATAAAACTAAAAACAACAAAGGAACAAGACAGACAAACAAAGAAACAAAAACTCATAGACACAGACAACAGTTTAGTGGTTACCAAGGGTAAGGGGGGAGGGGGCGGTAGAAGAGGGAAAATATATGGTGATGGAAGGAGAGCTGACTTGGGGTGGTAAACACACAATGTGATATACAGATGATGTATTATAGAAACATATACTTGAAACCTACATAATTTTACTAACCATTGTCGCCCCAATAGAATTAAATACATACATAAACAAACAAA
This sequence comes from Hipposideros armiger, assembly GCF_001890085.2. Lineage (NCBI taxonomy): Eukaryota > Metazoa > Chordata > Mammalia > Chiroptera > Hipposideridae > Hipposideros > Hipposideros armiger. Next base: position 597,187 of record NW_017731908.1, on the reverse strand, counting down.
CAAACAAACAAGGGGCCATCTCTAACCTTAAGAGCATTCCATTCTAACTATGACTAGTTAGTTATGGCTATGACTTTATGGTGAGCTTAACATGGTCAGTGGAGATGGAGATGGCATCTATTGTCTAAAGGTGTTCCCCAATGCCATTTTCCCCAGCTGGGTTTATGATACAGTCTGGCTCTCTAAAAACTACCATTTGATTCAATTCAACCAGCTCTCACGGAGAGGACTAAAGCTAACTTAATAAGACCCAACGCCTGCCTTCCAGAAGCTTAAAATCTAGAGCTGAGGTGCAAGTCCCATTGGAAAGAGACTCTCTCATCTTCTGCTCTCAGCTTGGACTGCCACAGGGAGGCAAAGCACCAGAGCGAGGGGGTTGTGACAGCTGCTACTGCAGAAGGACCAGTCACTCACCGCCAAGATCTTCAGCGAGAAGCTCACATAGTCTTGCCATGCCACACACAGGACGTAGGGCAGGTAGAGCGTGAAGTAGATGATGCCCCCACAGGCTGCCGCCAGGTTGGCTCTGGAGAAGAGCGTGCTGATCAGGAAGCACTGCAGGATGGTCACCACGGCGAACACAGACAGGAAGACAAACACCACGCTGGGGTCGCTGTAGGGCAGCAGGTTTCCTAACTGGGGAGGAAGAGATCCAATAAATGTGCTGCTGCAACCAGCAAGCAAATCCTTGCATGATCTATGGGAAGGAGCCAGGGCTTATTCCTACTCATCTTAGAGCTAATACAGGAGAACAGCGATGTTCATGTTTTCTGATGAGGAAACTGAAGCCTAGAGAAGGGAAATGACTAACCCAAGACCACACAGCACAAGAGTGGCAGAGTCAGGAACAGAACAGAGTCCAGGGTTGATAGTCATCAAGGTCCATCTCAATGGACAATTTTGTCCTTTGTTTCTCCAAGAAACAATATTAACTGGTTTCTCCTTTTATAAGGACTATGACTCTTGGCACCAAGGAAGCACTGTGAGAGACAGGAACCTACACAAATTCTCCTTCCAAAAGCCAAGGAAAATGGCCAGGCAATCTTAATACCCCCCTTGGATAATCTGTGGAATCTGCTTTCCCACAATTATCTAAATTCTTGTGGATGTTTATCTCTAGTAGCTGGGTATACTTGAGCAGGACCTGCCAGCGTGCAGTTGTCCCACAGGTGCTCTCAGGCACCTGCCACAAGGCCACCCCTCCCCCCATCACAGAGCTAAGGCCCTGCAGTCAGATAGCAGAGCATGAGAGGGGGTTTGACTTTAGCAAGAACTCCTCTGCCAAACTGTCAGATGACCTCAGCGAAGTCCTTAACCTTCCTGGCCTGATTTCCTCGTATGTTAAAAGAGTTAGTAAGGATATATGACCGCACATGTGATGTGCTTTAAACAAGTGCTTGGCAATCAGTCAGTGCTCATTTGTAATGAATAGTATTGAAGTAAATGTTAGTTCCTATCCCATTGCACTCCCCCCTCTTTAGAAACACTTATTTTTATATGGTGCATCCTGAAACGAAATGCTTGTGGAGAAAGAAAATTGGCATATCAACTTATTAATGTATGTGGTGAACACAGAACCTCACTGCCCAGAGTCCCATTCTGGGGAGACCTGTTGTCCGAATGTCAGCAGACAGCCTCCAGGTATCAACTCCCCTGGGTTTATCACTGCTGCAGAAGGCCACCTGGCCCTGGGGAACATACACTTCCAATGACTGACTGGGGGGCCTGGGGGGACCTAAAGGGCTGGCCATTTCAGCTCAATGAGGGACAACTCCAACAAGCTGTACACACACCAGGGTACCCATAGGTCTGGCCCTGCATCGCAGTTCAACTCCCTCTGATCAATCCTGCATCCTCCCCATCCCTTCCACAGATGCTGATCCCTAATAAATACTCAGATGCCAAACTCTGTTTCAGCCTCTGCTTCCAGAAAACCTACCCTGCAACAACATGTATCCTTCTGATTCATTTCTAGATATTCCAGAACAATCACTACCCAATATGTGTAAGGCAATGACTAGCTCTCAGATGCTCCCATGAACTCTGCCAAGCAGACAGAATGGCATCATTATGTGTGTGCTAACCTGGGAAGCGAGCGCCCTGGGTTTTGGTCCTACTTAGCTGCTAAGCAGCCAGGTTGACCTTGGGGAAGTCACCGTCCCTCTCTGGGCCTCATTCTCCCCAAGTATAAAATGAGGGTGTTGCAGGAGATGACATGTAAGACCCCTTCCCTCCCGAAGAGTCTTTGCTTTTCTCCTCCTCGTGCAGCCCGACTTGGGCTGTTCGGGAGTCCCCAGCAGGGAGGAGCCAGTGAGGCAGCCTTACTTTCAGGATGACCACCAGCAGGGCGGCGCTCACGAGCAGAGGGATGAGGCTGCTGATGAACCAGCTGAACCACAGGATGCCGTTGTCCAGGCCCATGATGCGCATGGTCTCCTTCAGCCGCGCCTCCTTCTCGTACACAATGCCCTTGATGATCACAGCCACAGAGTAAATCCAGGCCAGGGTCATGAAGAGGGGCATGGACCGGCTCATCACCCGCAGGAAGCTGGAGGCCCCAGGGAAGGAGCAGGGAGAATTAAAGACAAGTGTGAGCCAGACTCATGGGCCAATGCCTCCAGGCCTACATGCAAGAGAAAGCACCACGGCCGAGCCAAAGGTGAGCAGGCCCCCTGGACTCTGAAACATACAGGTTATCTTAGCAAATGCTTCATGAGCAGTGAAGAGAATTAGACTAACAAAATACTGCCGAAATAAACTTCTTTGGGGGCCTGCTTCCATAACTAGGTTAACTGCGGAATGTCATTAAGATAAATGTGGGTGATTTTAAAGTGCTAAAGCAGGAAAACCAAAAGAAACCAACTCATTCTCTCATGAAAGGTTAACATCTCCAAGGTCATCTCATCTCACTATTGACCTGCCTTGCACGATCATTATGACAGGGAGTGCACATCAGGCAGCTCTTGTCAGTGACATCTCAGATTCCAAACTAAAATAGGAAATGCAGTGAGGTAAAGGGGACACAGAATCTGGACCCTGAAACAAAGTTCAAGTTCCAGCTTTAGCACTTATGAACTTGCTGCTAAGTAACAGTAGGCTAAGCTCTGAATGCCTCTGAACTCCCACCGTGTCCTCATCTTAAGACATCCTTTCTAGAGTAAGTCTTGGCTTAGGGGGACTTTGGGAAAACCTTGCTTTGGAAAAATCTGGCTAATTTTTCTGAAGGTGAAAAACAAGATAATTTCAGGTGACATGGAAAAGCTAGTGAGCCATGCAAGGAAATAGATCTTCCAATGCAAAGCAGAGAGCAAATGTGAGGGGGGGATCAGTGCTCCTTCCACAGCCTGATGTCTACACACACACGCGCACATATGCACACACACACACAGACACACGCGCGCGCGCGCACACACACACACACACACACACACACACACACACACATACTTACACACAACAGAGAATAAGAGAATTTCCAGCATTTGGAAGAGACACTACATATTTCAGATGCCTGCAATAACTACACCTCTGCCCAATCTCGCTTACAGGAAATCATTAGATCCAGAGGCACAGTTCCCACAATGACAACTTGGCAGCAGAGTAACTAAACACAAAACGATCATCTTAAAAGTCTAAGATAAAACGGCCTTGTTCAGTTTTATTTGGATTGTTTCAAAATGCGGCTGACAGCTTATAGACAGGAAGTAGACCAATTTCCATGAAGTCAGCTTTTAGAGGTCTAGAACGCCATTTCTGTGTTTGGGGAATGTGTGCACGTGTTTGCATGTGCTCATCATGACATATTTTAAACTTGCACATTGGGCAAATTTTGACCACAAGGGCAGAGTGTAAAAAATAAGAGCTCTGGTAACCAGGGACAGGAAAGGAGGGAGGATTACCAGTGTGTGTGCACGTGTGTGTCTCTGATGTGGCTCAAACTGTCAACGACCGACATCTGGCATCTAATTTCCCGAAATCTTCACAGAATTTCAAAACCAGTTTTTGAACCAGTATCAACCCACATGTAAAATAAATAAAACCAAAGCATTCTGTCTCCTCCTGTGGTGTGGATGCGCACACACGTGTGCATGTGTCTACACTCCACCTGGGGACAGTGTGAACCAGTTAACTATAAAGAGGGTGGCTTACTGGGAACTTACATGTCATCGACGTAACAGGGGTAGGGCATCTGTTGCACATAGACACCAGTTTTCTTCTGGGTGCCCGTCAGCACCCTGATGATTGCCTGCTCCACCACGTCTTGCAAGTAGGCGAAACCCCCCCAGACATACCGCATGTCCTCAAAGGGGTCAGCCCGAGGACCAGGGTCCCAGTACCTGAAACCCAACCACAGGTGGTCAAACACTCCTTAGAACCCATGCAAAAAAAAAAAAAATCTCATCACCCACAATCTCACCACCACCAGTGTTTTTATTTTTGTATCCTACCTTCTGCTGTTAGTATGTACTGAGACACATATTTTTAAAAGATAATCAGAATGAGCACACCACTCATTAGTTCAGTTTTCTTCCTCTTTATTGGCTACCGAACATTGCATCAAGTAGACATACCCAAGTGTACCTAAGCACTCCCTTTGGTATTGATTGTTCCTTTTTGTAAAGGATAATGTTAGCACAAGGAACCTAAAAGCCGTTTTTCTTCTTTTTTTTTTCTGTTAATTGCTTAGAATTAACTCCGTTGAGTGGGAATGCTAAATCAAAAGGTATTTTATGACCTTCTAAAAAACTGTCTCCATCAAGGAATGTGCCAATTTCACCAAAATCATGCCACCAATTGGAGTGTCTACCAAAGTATTCCATTAAATTAAGTACCTCTAGTCATCGTAGACTTCCCCAGAGCTGCTCATGACATCCCTAAAGCTGGCTGATGTAACGGGATTCGACTTACGCATCCTTGATCTTATTCGTCCTCTCCACATTGTCGATGTCCATCCGGATCTTGTAGTTGACATGATGGGGCAGCTCGGCACTGTCGGGAGCAATTCCGGTGAACACGATCCCAGCCCAGAACTTCCTCTCATCTAGCAGCTCCATGGATTTGTTGATGAGCCGAACTTCTGTGGCTATTGGTTCCAGCTTATTCAGGTTGACACACTGAAGGGAGAACAGCCGTCATGAGAACTCTGGTGGCCAGAAAAACAACCAGTGGTCCGGGCAGACCCCATCCTACGAGGGAAGTGCTGTGTGGCTTGTTTATCCTCACTCTATAAATCTCCTCTAAAGTTGTTTTCCAATATTGAACTGTAAATGGATATTTTTAAACGGAAATTTAGAAATAAGTTACTGATATTGATTTTTGTGGCAGGAAAGAGGTTGAAACAATGATCATACCTCCTTTTCCTCTCTGCTTTCTTAGCGATTTCTGAGTCATTAACAAGTAACCAAATAAATAGACCCAAAAAACCTTTTATTTGTCCCCATTAAGTGACATAATTTTTAAGACTAAATTTTTAAACTGTAATCTGTCCAATCCGATGTTAGCTAAATTTCATAAACAATGCCTTAAAGGGCTGCTTTGTTGCTGCTGGGATATCAAAGCAGTGGAAAACCTAGAAGACAGTGGATAGAAACACTCCTGAGTCAGATATTTATAGAATAAAGCTGGAGTTAGGTTTGTTTATTTACTCATTCAGTCATTCGACTAACATTGAATGCCTTTTGTACAACAAGCTCTGTGTTAGGTTTGAGGAATACTACTGCAAATCAGACTATGCATGATTTCTAAACATTCCTCCAATCTGATTTATGGCACCATCTCAGAGAAAAAAGCCACAGCGTTTTCTAAATGATCCCCAGAACAGACCCTCACCTCCATGAAGTGAGATATGGTCCGGACTGCCTGGTTGGTCTCATTGAAAGCATCTCTCCAGGTATACACAGAGCCATTCGCCGACGGGACATCCTCCGGGTCCTTGGCCAGAAATGCCATGATATCTTGGGCTGTCCAATCTAAGCCAGCCAACCGCTGTTTCCAAAAGTGGTCATTGCTTCTGCTGTTCAAGAGAGTCTGCCATTCCAACGAGAAAGCACAGTAATAAACACCAACTAGGTCTTGATGGGCACATATGATTTATAAAGCCCTGCACATGCGTTGTCTCTCTTTTTTTTTTTAATCCTCACAGAAAACTGTGAGGTAAATGGCAGTGTGCCCATTTTACAGATGAGAATACTGGAATTGAAACATAAAAGAACATGATTTTAACCCAGGCTATGTCATAATGCTAAGACTCAAAGTCAGACCAGTGTGAACCCAGAGTCCATGTTTTCCACTGTACCAAGCAGGCTAGCTTAATAGTATTAACTACAGTAACAATAATAGAGTACTTTAATTATTATATTGAATTATTTATGTGCTTTACCTTACACAAAGGAGGTATCTTTAACAGTACCCATTTCTATCGATGGGAAAAATGCCATTCAGAGAGGTCAAGCCCCTAATATAAGGTCACACAGCTAGTAGGTAGCCAAGCCAGGACTTGAAACACGGGCTCTGATTCTGCTGCACCTTCCCACTGCATTATATTGCCTTCCTCTTTTGAGACCTAGTTTGAGGACTCCTCATAAAGACCCAGCTCTAGGCTGAATAAAGACAAACCCACTTTTGCTGTTTAGTTTGGGAAACTAATGCTGCTAACAAACCAAGTAAAATATGACCTTTCCCAGTTGCAGGACACGTGGGTCATGATGCAAAGGCCTGTCTTCCGTTTCTTGTACCCTAGCTGGTTGGTTCCCCCTGTGGGTCAATATGGAAGGGAAGGACAACCCAATCTGCTGCTTTACCCATACGTCCAGCGGGCTGCGGCAGAGGCCTGCACAAATGTGCTGCCAAAAGGGAAAAAAAAAATGGGTCAGCTTCAAACTCAGCTCATGGAACAGGAGAAGCAGCTGCACATCCCATCACAGCTTTGAGAGGGAAGGTGAAACTCGGGCTCGACGGAAATGGAATCTCCAAGGGGCCAAACACTGACTTTTTAAATCAGCCTTATTTCCACTATCATTACAAGCTTCCCCCCCCCGCCCCCATGTGGCTTCATATTTATGATTTTAATGGAAGCATAATGATTTTATAGAGTATATATAATTTCATAACTGTTCTCATACTGCTAAGCATTTAGCCTATTCCTAATTTCTCACAATCACAATTACTAGAGCAACAGCATTTTCTCTCCTACAGTGACTTCTTTCTTTAAAATTATTTCTGTAGGATACATCCCTGAGGCTGTGTGGAATGGAGGTACACAGGACAGCACATTTTTTATGGTTCCTGCCATTTTCATCCCAAACTGCTTTCCAATAGGGAATACCAATTTGTACAGTCGTAACATAAATAAATAAATAAATAAATAAATATTTGTTAACATAAATAAATACAAAAGTGTACGTCACAGAAGTTCATAAGGGTATAGGTTAGCAATCCTCAAATGACTTTATCTGGAGACTTGAACTGGACGAGGAGGAGCTGAGTGAAGACATGTGGCATTTGGGGTGAGACCTAGCCTGCCCAGTGTGGCTTCTGAGCAATGTGGTCAAGGAAGCAAGACCAGAGTGTCTCATGGCCATTCTAGGTACTTGAGGTGACCAGGAGACGTCAAGTCACCCTTAGGAGCAGTAGCCAGGGAGAAAGCAGGGCCTTGATGAAGGCAGCAAAGAGCAACCAGAGAAGAGAAGAGCTTAGCATCAGAGGTTCTGTCGGATCTATGGGGTGATGCAGCGGGTCACAGAGCCACAGACAGCAGAAAGATAAGAGCTAACACAGAGTAGAATGGTGGCTGCCAGGGGCTGGAGGTGGGGGAGATGGGAGGTCAAAGTATACAAAGTCTTAAATAAGTTCAAATGTGTGGCATGGTGACTGTAGCTAACAATACTACACCCCATGTTTGAAATTTGCTGAGCGGTAACTATGTGAGATGATGCGTATGTTAACTCGCTCAATTGTGGTGGTCATTTTACAATGTACATGTACATCAAAACATCAAGTTGTACACCTTAAATACATACAATTTTTTTCAATTATACCCCAATAAAGCTGACAGGGAG
>NW_017731908.1:582041-589085 GCF_001890085.2 Hipposideros armiger | reverse complement strand
AGGGAAGAACGGAAGGACAGAGGAAACAGAAGTGCCCCACCAGAAGCAGAAGCCTCGGGCATCACCTCATGTACCTGACGTGAGGCCGAAGGGGGTTACAGAAGACGGAGAAGCCCAAGCTTGTGGCATTAAGCAAACACTCCTTCATAGAGAAAGAAAAGTTAGAGGAGAATCCTTCCAACCACAGGCTGATGAGTCCATAGTCAGTGTCTCCAGCCCAAACACCCCCCTGTTCTCCAGGACCCAATACCCATCGGCCTATTGGAAATGCCTATCATCCACCAGGTCAAAAACCAAACCCATCCTTGTCGTCTCCTTCTCTCTCACCCCTCCTGCCAGGGCCTTAGCCACCCACTTGGATGGCCTCCATCTGGTCTCTGCCCTCTATCGTCCCTCTCCTCAATCCACTTGTCATACTCAGATCAGAGTAACATGTTTACATCTCGCCTTGCTTAAAACCCTTTCACGGTCCCGCAGAGCTTAAAGTCAAGGTCCCTGGCTTGACACACAGGCTCTCCAAACCACATACCATGACTTTCTCCCTAACCACAGCTGCTACATTTCCTATTGCTCATCCTGTGTTCTCCCAGCAGGATTCCTAATGAATGCCATGGTCATGTTTACCAGAGCTTGTCCCAAAGAACGGGCCAAAGTCGCCATTTAAGAGTAGGGTAAATAAACTAGCTGCCCACAGACCGAAACTCATGGAATCCCTTTAACAGGGCCCCTTGGCATCCTGCAAGACTCAGAAGAAAAGTCCAACAGGGAGAAATGTGGATTCCAAGGAGAGGACCAGAAAAAAGAGGCCTAAAGCCACATCTCCGTCTGTCGCTGCCCATGGCTAGATCATGTGAATCCCTTTAGGAGAGGCGGGAGCCCAACACAGACCCATACTTGAAGGGCATGGGTCGTTGTTAGTATTATTAGTCAGGAATTACTCAGCAAGTCCATAAAAATTATTGTTCATGTTTTTCTCACTAAAGTTCCTTGGTTTTTAAAGGCCCTAAGTTAAGAATTCTGTATCTGTAGTCAGCCTAGTATAACAAAGATGACTCTAGCTTTCCCATCACGGGAAGGTCCCCTGGGTATCGCCCCTCCTAGGGCATCAGGGGACAGTCCTACACCTGAGAGAGTTCCTTCTAGGTAAGTACCATCTCTAATACCCAGCTGCCCCTCTGATCAAGGAGGTGTCAAGACAAGAAACCTGGCAAAATCCATTCCTGTTTCTTAAAAGCAACAGAAACAAAAGGAAAAGGCCTCCCTCACCACGGAGATAGGAAACAGTGTAATGATTCTCTGACTCATCCTAAGGCGGGGATGATTTGATTAAATGGCACTCAGGCCCAAGCAAAGGAGACACTCTGTTCTTGCTCAGACTCCTCCTGTGCTTTTGAATCCAGTTGTCTCTAGAGCACTAATCCCTTTTAAGTACTTCTAAAGCACTAAGTGCCCTCCCTGTGGTAAGGGCAGCTCCGAGCTCATGCAGTGCTTTGGGAGCGAGTATCTCAGACAGGTCTACGGGTTAGGCCAGCCCTTTGCTCCACACCTCTATCAAAGATCTACAAAGACATAGGAAGGCAAAGCAAGACGCTGCGGTTGGGTCTAGAGCCAGAAATGAAAATAGGGTCCTGCCATCAGCAAACTCCCGTTCCACATGCCAGCCCTCAGTCAGTTTCTTAGAAAACTGATTTCTGGCCACCAGGTGCATTGATACTGATGTGCATGAAACAGTGTAATCTGTATATGACCACCTATAGCTCTACGAAGGTGACAGCCCTGTGGCTTGAGCTCTGCTCAGTACATCTATACTGGTTAAACATAACGCATTCTCATCTCAGTCACTTCTGGGAAAGTGACCAGAAACTCACTTCTCTAACATCAAGCAGGTTCATAGTAACCAGGGGGTACTCACCCGGACCAGGTCCATTTCTTGGCTGCTCTCCATGAAGGTCCAGATCTTGGGGCTGAGCTCTTCCCACATGCCTTGCAAATCATGAAACACTGCCAGTTCCTGGAAGGTCTTATTCACCTGGAGTCAGGTGGGGAACCGGGGAGAGGAAAAAAAAAGAGGAGAGGCAGAGCTATAAGAAACGCAGCTGCTTCCTAAAAAGATGCTGCATCACAGCAGCCCTTTTCCAGTCCTTCCCATCCCTAAGAAGTGCCTGTCAGTAGCTCTGATTCAAATACCCAAGGCTGGAGAGCTAGCCCTCAATGGTCAGTTCTGGCTGGGTCAAGCTCAAGGTTCTCACTCTCTGGGAATCCCCGAAGAGCCAGGAGTATACTCAACATACCCCATCTGACACTGCCTTTACCTTTTCGCCTATAATTCTGGGGGGATTCTGGGGAGAGACCTTTGGGCCTGGGCAGCTTACCTCAGCCATAACCTGCCTTGTCGCTGGGGTGTCAGGTGTATACAGGATCTTCCCCACAAGCAGGGGTTTGAGAGCTTTCCATATGATGCGGGAAAGAGGACTGGACTCCAAATTCTTCATCAAATCATTGCAATAAGGAGCTATGAAGAAGAGAAGAGGCCAATATTCACATGCATGGTCATATGCTTGTAGGAACTCACAAGGGCTTGGAGCTAGCCAGACAGTCGTCGGTTCAAATCCCAGCTCTACCAAGTAATAGTGACGAGCTATTATGTAATAAATAACTTCACTCAGTTTGCTCCCCTGTAAAAATAAAGTTAATAACATCCACTTGGCAGAGATGTGGTGAGAATTAGCTGAAATGTTACCGATAGAGTCCTTAGAACAATGCTTAATAATCAGAACAATCAGAGCTTATTACAGCACTGAAGATGGATAACTCACAACTGAGATGACCTAGAAAGTGTTTTTCCTATGAACAGCCTACATAACTCTAGATTCACACTTTTATGTTGGCCCTCACCACTTTGTTTCCTTGAAAACAGCAGGCTGAATTCAGACTTTAGTTTTCAAGAAAAAAATTTTAAATTCCCTTTAATTTGGTCTCAGCACAAGTATATGCAATAAATGTAATAAAAATTCCAAATGGAGAAATCCAAAGTTATAACAGACAACAGGGTTTGATTATTCACAAGGATTCCTGATTGTTTTAAAAAAATTCATTCTGGGGCTTTCTAGATACCAAGTATCCTCTACATGCTGCAAACACAATATAACTTAAAAAAAGAGAGAGAGAGAGAATTTGCTCACAATTATCTGTTGTGCAAATGAAGGTTCCCTTGGGTTGACTTGCAAAGCAAGGGAGCAGAGGGGATGGCATTTCAGATAACTGCCTATAATACCGTCCCCTTCAGGCTTGCAAAGCAAGCTGCGATGTCTGGAGTGCTTTACTCCAGAGAAAAATAAAAGGTTCTTGTGTTACAGTAATGTACAAAAAGCTGCCTCACTCAGTGTCGGAAAGACACACCTGCGGTTGGAAATGGAGAAAGGCACACTTGCATCAAGTTTTCAAGGAAAAGGATGCCATTGTCTAAAACTGTAACACTGGCTCCTTGCTGTCATCGGGCACAGGACACATTTCACCACCAAACTGCCCAAGTGTGAGCAGCAGATATGGAATTACAAGGTTCTTTAACACCACCTTGCAGATGAGAACCAAAAACAAACAGCAGATCAAATGACCGAGTCTGGTGGTAGACACACGCCAGCATTAACAGGTATTTCAGAAGCCATGTGGCTTACCGGAGAAAAGCACGGAGCCAGGAGGACCTAAGCTTCATCCGGGCTCGTGTGGATTAGCTCTCAGGTGGCTCTGATCAAATCATTTATTTAACCTCTCTGATCCTATAATAAAATGTGGGGTTATAGAACCCTTCCTTGCAGGGTGAGTGTAAGGATTAAACGATAGGATAACAGATAGAATGCATGGTGCATAGGAAGTGTTCCCCAAATGTTGGTTTTTATTGTTGTTACTATATTACTGTTATTGTGAAGTTTTTATTATAAAGCATACCCCAAGGGAGGAAAGGGCAAGAAAAAGATCCTTAATCACTCTGGGAACTACCCTCCTGCATCCCACAGAAAACTGAGGCGATTGGCTTTTTAATCATTCATTCATTTGATAAACACACTGTGTACCTGGGATGTGCCGGGCCCCATTCAAAGAAGTGGGGACACTTAGCTAATTAGGAAAAGACACTCTCTCTCCTCTAGGCGCTCCATGTGGTGGGCAGACAGACATGTGGACACCCAGTGCTGCTCCAGAGGATGAGGGTACGTGCGAGCGAGGAGGTAACACAGGGCTGAGTCTACGACTAAGGTGGGCCGGGGCCAGAGCTTCAGTCAGTCTGCACACACTCACTTGTAGAATTGTCATAGAAGGTTCCAGCGTCCTCGTCGGTGCCATTGCCTCCAAAGAGGGCTTTGTAGTTGTTGTCCTCGTACCAGTTGAGGGACTTGATCTTCAGGCCCCCACCCTCGGGATGGCCGCAGACGATGCGGGACACTGCCTGGTAAATCTGGGTAGAGGAGCTGGAGCCGTTCACGTTGTTCAGAAACATCACCTCCTGCCGCATGTCACTCCAGCTCTTGGTGCTGAACATCTGGGGTCAGGGATGGTGGAGGGGGAGAAGAAGAGGGGAGAAGAGAAAAGGGTGGAGCAAGGGTGGGAAACAGGAGAGAAAGAGACATCTTATTTTGTGGACCTCTCCAAAGCCACATCCCACAGCACATCTTGTCTGACGTCACTGAAGCCTCGTGATGGGACTGCCAGAACCACACCACTCCGGCTGTGGTCCGGGGACCAGCAGCTTCAGCGTCACCTGAGAGGTTGTTTGAAATGTAGAGATTCTGACCTGTCTGTCTACAAGGCAAACCTGCATTTTCACAGGATGCCAGGTGATTCATGTGCATGTTCAAGACAGAAGCACAGCTTAGAAGCTAGTGGAGCCTGTGGCGGTGGGCTTTATTTCATTGATTGGCTTCTGGCTTATGGGACAGCACGCTTTCTCTGAACAGCTATGTGCTCATACACGTACCTCAGGAGCTGCTCACACTCTCAATCACTGACTCTTTTCTAAAACACCGCAAGCTTCAGCGTGGAAACTGAGGATCCCTCTGCCCCTTGGGAGAAAAGGTACTACGTGTGCAGTCCCCATGCTCATCTCAGTTACATGTTGGGCAATGGGGAAAGCATCAGGTGGGACATCCCAGTTTGATTCCCAGCTATGTCCCTCATTCGCTTACAGCCTTAGAAAAGTCACTTCTCTAAGGCCCAACTTATCATCAAGATGATGACAGAATGTGGTGAGGAATAAATCACATGATACGCGAGAGGGGGGCCCTGCCCAGAACAGCCCCTGCAGGGATGAGTCAGACACCACAGGCAGCCAGGGGCTGTGTCTGTGACTTACACTCTGACAGGCGCTTTGTCTCACACACAAATGTACTCCAGCGCCTTGTGAAGTTCTTGGCCCAATTGCTCTTATAATTAAATATTTATATAGAGCACTTTGTATTTCCATGCATTTGACAATAAATCATTGACATATCCCTACATTCCTTGAGAAGTCCATGCATGCTCTCACCACCCAGAGGACGGAGCCATGGGGAGCCGAGTGGGGAGGCTGCGGGACCCTGCATGCGCCCTGGAAAAGGCCTAGACTCGGACTCCAGGTGCCGTTTTCTGTCTCTCAGGGCCTGCTGTCTCCTATGAATAATATGGCCCTGGACACTGCAGATCTGACTTGACCTTCAGGCACTCCAGGGGTGGGTCAGAGGTCACAGACATGTCTCCCTCCAGAGAGGGAGCATCTAACACACACCACAAGAACAACATTAAGTGGCCAGCCAGCTTTTCCTTACTTTATCTTTTCAAAACCTGCATCAGGTATATAGACAGGAAGGGCAGAGATGGTCAGGCAGCCTTTCCTTTTGTTGGTGGGTGGAACAGCCCTGGAGAGTTTTAGCGACTCGCTTAAAACTTCTCTTTCCACAGGCTGCCTCAGCACCGCCATCCTGCCGTGCCCCAACCAAAAGAACAGATTTCTTCCTGCCTAGAACCAGCATATCTTTGGACAGAGGCACCATAAATGACACAGTTATTCCAAACTGTTGGCTCTTCCCAGCACCTGTCTTAGGGGCAAACTCCTATTTATTCTTCTCCCACCTCAGCTCATGCTCCACAATGAACAGATAAACAAGTGCATTTATTTATTTATCTTCTCCCATTTGTCCCAGAGAAATAGCACATTAGACAATGAGTAACTTATGGTCAAAGTGACCCAAAGGTTTTCCATGAAGAGGAGTGGGTGGCCCCTGCTTGCCCTGGACTGGGGAGCAAACAGTCCACAGAGAAGCAGCTGCCAACAAAAATGTATATTGCTCAGTTGGAGAGTTTCCGCCACATCAGCAAAGGGAACATCACATGCTTTCGATTATTTTTTTTACCTCAGACAAAAGGCAGGCCAGTGATATAAGAGGAAACAGCTGTACCCAGACCCCCAGTTTGGAGGGAATCTCCCACGTGACAGTCCCTGCTTAGCTTTCTCTAAGGCAGGGGACCCCGCAGGAGTAGTACAGAGCACGTCAATGCCAACTCACAGCACCCTAGAGAAACCGCTATGGACTTGCAGGGCAGTTTCCGTTTCTCTTTCTGCCTCCTGGAAGAACCCCAGGTGACCCAGCGTCTCCACCTACAGAAAGGTTACCAGCTTTCCTGTCTGAAGTAACAAATGCAAGCTGGACTAGGACTTCTCCTGAAAGGGACACAAAAGCCACGCCTCTTCAGTGAGACACACAGGAGCAGAATTAACACAAAAAAAGAGAACTGAAAACAACACACTGAAGTGTCGACCATTTCATCTCGTTTTCTGTATTTTCCACACATTCTGCATTTTCCACAGTGAATGTGCCACACTGTGATTCTCAGAAAACTAAGTAAATTTTGATATTTGAGAAAAATGATACTAACACCAAAACTTGAGTTCGAAACGCAACTCAAAATCAGGCTGGACCAAGTCTGAGAAAATGTCCCCACAAACTTCCTATCCAATGTCCTCTACATTAAGGCCTGTATTGTCCTGACCACTGCTCCCCCACCCCCACCCCCTCC
>NW_017731908.1:551674-581961 GCF_001890085.2 Hipposideros armiger | reverse complement strand
CCTTTCCCAATCTAACCTGAAACACAGCTGCGTGTCAGAAGGTGGAGCACACACTGGCTCAGAGGCCAAGGAAAGGTTAACTGCTTTTGTAAGCACCTATGGGCCCTCTGAACCTGTGACAAAGATTACTCTGATACATCTGTCAACATGTGGGCCTGAAAGGCAAACTCAATTTACTGTTCATCAGGAGACTACATTCCCAAAGCTGAACCCCAGAGGCCAGATGTTTACCAGGGGAAGATCTGAATTAGGGGTACCCATGTTTTTCCCTTTAGTTAGCAAATAAAGGTTTCAATAAAAAGATTCTCTGGCCTTGCTCCTGAAGAAGAAAAATGGAGAAGTGACTGATAAGACAAATGCTGCAGCACATGGGAGATAAGAGGGAATTATCCTCTTTACAAATGAGTCATTATGGGGCAGGAGTAACAATGGAAGAAAGCTCTAGGCTAGATATTGGGCCTTTAGCCACTAATGAGCTCTGAGACATCTGTAAGTCTCCATTTCAACTCTAAAGTAAGATCAAACAAGATCGTTTTTCAGATCATGGAAACTTCTAAAATTGATAGTACATATCAAAAGGATCCTGTGAGCCAAACGCAGAGCCAAAAAAAGTAGTAGTAGATAGTCCAACTTCTGGTGCTGGGAAGACAGCTTACCTCAATGGCCAGGGTCCCCAGACTATCCAGCAAAATTTCTGTGGCTTCAGCCAGCTCCTTGCTCGGGAAGAGAGACGTAGAGTTCAGTTGTACCTGGAATGAGAAAAAGAAAAATACTTTGTTTTTACGCTCCAATGTAAACTTAAAATCTCTTTGGAAAATAACCATTCTCAATCTTGAGTTTAAAACACAAGAAGCCCACTCCTAACCAAAATAAGACACTAAAATGATTCTAACTCAATGTTTACAGGTTATTTCAGATAAGAATTACTAATTCTTTGATGAACGCTTTCAAGGGGTGTAGGAATATAGGTTTAAAACTGGCTGATACGCAATAGATAAAAATATCTCATGTGTAGAGTATGTGTGTATCCAGTGAAACTCTAACCACCAATTCCCAACTCTGTCTATGGTTCTGTAAGACAAGGACATGGGAATGGCCTTGAGAAACAAGTTTGGGATGGCTCAACAAGAAAGGGAAAAAATATGAAGTTTCTAGCTACCACAAGCATGGGAAGAAGGAATTCTCTTCCATTCTGCTCAACTCAGCACTGGTTCTAACTCCGGAAATGTGATGCAGAACACTTATTTTTATGTCTAATTTTAGTCAAATCTTTATATTTACTCATTTATATATTTAATTGCTGTGATAGGCCACCTAGTTACACAGCAAATGGAAGAAAAGAATTAATTAGGCCCAAGGAAGACACATGAGGGCAGAAAGCCCAAGCTAAAAAAGAAAAGGAACACTGATGTATAGACTCTGAGGCCGGAATTGTGATGGCTGCGGAGTTTCACATTTGGTTCCGAGTTTTCAGGCTTTCATAGAGAAAAAGATATAGGGTCAGTTTCGTTCTTATTTGTCAAATGCGGGGGAAAGGTCTTCAGGAAAAACCCATGTTTCCTTAGTGCTTCTGAGGGCATCATTTTACTCAACATCAGACAGCTCTGAAATCTAGAGAGGGCTGGGCTATTTGGGATATTTGTCTTATATCAGAGGCTGCTGTGAAATTACAATTCAGACTGCATGGGAAATGGCTGAAAGTGAATAGAACGCATTATTAACTCTAAGGAACAGCATTCTGGGATGTTTTCCTTTAAAAAGGACTCCAAATGCAGAAGATTAAGTTAGTATCATCCATCATGACAGTCATAGCCAAGCATAATCCTGAATGTCCATTTCTGAGAGAATTTGTCTACAGGTTCCATGAAAGAATTCGTCCAGCCTGATTCATGAGCTCTTCTAGAATGGCTTACTCACTAGCATCCAGCATTCCCACACTCCATCCTCTAATGGACCCGTGATTTCCTAAACACTATACTCAGGCAGGTCTTGATGATACAACTCACAGGTTGTATTAATGACTGTTCCTCCTATGAAGTAATTAATGAACAAAAACATGTGGGGCGTTTTGACTTTTACTTTCTTCCGGTTGACATTGTAACTAAAGGTTACCACACTAGAGGTTAACCCTACAGAGAACCTGCACTAAGGAAAACTTTTATAAACTGGGAGACCTTAATTGGAAGACACATGAGGTAAGTGTTTTTGTGCTTACCATGAGGCCCATAAGATGATATGTGCTCAGGATTGTATAGCAAAACAAAAAAAATGCCAAATTAACGTAAGTTTTTAAAACTTAAAATCTGGTAGTTAATCCACTTCTTCAATAAAGTATGACTGGAGATAAGATTCTTACAATTCCTGTCACTGTGTGCCCCCTCTTCTCTGGTTGTGGGGCCCTGAGGCAGCTACAGAACCCTGGGCAAATGACTCACTCAAATTCCCCCGGCCTCTATTTTCTCAGCTATCCAGCAGTTAGTAATGCTGTGCACATATCCCAGCATTTTCATGAACATTAGCAGCCATGTGCAGACCACCTTGCACAGTGCCCACCACACAGTAGGGCCTCACAATCATAAACAATTCCATCCCTGCCTTTCTTTTGCCTTCCTTGAAAATATACTGCCAGAATTGAAGGGCTCTTGTCTGATAACAGTGTTTTCTAGTTCTTGAAAAGACATACATCCTCATTGCGAAAATTCCCCAGGGACCAAGAGACCAAAGAAAGAGGCTGGCAACTCCAGAATTACATCTAGAGTTAATTACGGGAACTTGAAGACAAAAGCAGGATCTTAGGCAGCAAGACAGTAGGTCTCCACACCGGAAGGAAATGTGATATATATAGCCAAGTTGCGTGTGTTAACACAGGGGCTTGTAGCCACATGGCGTGGGCTTGTTGAGGACTGTACAATTCAAAGCAGTAAACAACTTAATGGGCCCACTTTTCTATGTAAGAATGGTCCCATCAGGCAATCTGGGCCCACCTCCCCGCTTCCCGGGTTAACTGGCAGTCAGATCAGCTCGCTTCTTAAGATGGCAGAGGTCACATTAAGTAGCAGGAACCATTTCACCTAACATCCTCCCTTCTGTTTCTTGGCTAACTCTCGAACATTTTCTGCTGTTGAGGTACCCTCTCTCTGCAGAGGGGCAGAGCTAGAGCTATCACCCGGAAGCACATCAGCCACACTTCAATGTGTTATTTCTAAAATTATAAATACTTTCCAGTGCAAGGCTAAGTATATTTTTTACAACACACACACACACACACACACACACACACACAAACATTCGCCCCAAAATTGACATTTAAATTAGAAAATCTGAAGGAAAAATCATTATCTATGGTCATATACATGTATCTACACCTACATATACAGATTTACACACACACATCTATATCTTAATGTACACTTATGTGTGCCTTCTATGTAGAGTAATATTGATTTTCCTTTTACAGTAGTGATATAAATGTATACAAAAGGAATCTATTAAAAGGAAATATTAAATTAAAATGGTACCCATTGCACTTGAATACAACCACAATCATGACAGAGGGTTGTGAATGGTTTTTTGCTAATACCGTGGGAGCGCCTGCATGGGAACCACCTGTGGTGCTTGTTAAGTGTGCAGACTGCAGGTACCCACTGAATCAGAGGTTAGCAGTGCTACCCAGGAATCCTTGGGGCATTCTTTTGCACACTGAAGTGTGAGAACCACTCGGACACAGCGTTTGGACAATGTACACACCGATTTTTACAGTATTCTCTGCACGAAGGTGGTTGTTTGTACATTCCACATCTGACCCACACAATACAGAGCGCGTCGGCGTATGAAGCAGGGAAGAGAGGCCAATCAGTTCACCTGGCTCTGAGTGGGACGCAAGGCAGTCCCACATGCCTCTGAGGCCAGGTATGTCACACCAATTGTACACATGAGTTACCAAGTGCAAAAGACCAGGTTTCTAAAACGCCAGGCCCAACACTGGTCCATTGTCACCATTAGCAGTCATCTTTCCCCTGAAGGGTACAAACCAGTGAGCAGTTCATGCTTTCTTAGAATATGTCTTCGCCATCTAAATGAATTTAAATCTTTACATGTAATGATTTTTCCTTCAGGGTTTTCAACTTAAATGTCTTACCTTTCAGACAAGCTTATCCCTCTTTGTTTTAACCCTCCTCCGGGCGCAACTGATGTCACAGATTCATTGCACACAAATTTTCAAATATCTAACAGTTAAGTATTGTGACTCATCGCTTCCGTATCTTCTCCCTCTACCATAACCTATCACCAGTCATGTTTGTGACTTAGTACAGTAAAGACGTATTTCATATTTGAAAATGTGTGTGCAATGAATCTGTGAGATCAGTTGTGCCCAGTGGAGGGTTAAAAGCTACATAATTCTGCAAAACTCCATGCACAGAGCGGGGCCTACTGCATGGCTGTTTAGCCTATGAATGTAGTTAACCATGGACATACATGTAAGGACCTCGTTACATTTACTGTGGATATCAGGCATCAATGCAATACCGTATCTTACTGCATGACTTTTTGACAGTGGTCTGAACTTTGGTTTGTTTAACTTATTGATTTAGGTTTTGTTCCTAGAAAAACATTGGCTAAACCCATCCATAAGCAATAGGTAGAAAAATCAATGCCATTATTAGGACTTTTTTTTACACTAATTGCTTGAGATTACATGCTCAGTATTCATTAACAGTATTAACAACCTGCAGTCAATACCAAACAAATTTCCATTTTCAAAGGAGTATTGACTGGAGTTACACATACAGGTGTAGGATGACATCACAGGGTTAAAAAAACACGCACGATTCAAATTCAGCATCAAGCTTAAAGCTTAGATCATCTATTGGGCGATTATTTTGCTCAAAACCTCAGTTTATTTTTCTGTGCTTGGACACCATAGAACAGAAAGATTGGACTGATGCAAATTAATATTATAAATTAATGGGAAAAGGATGGGCTATTCATTACTGTTGCTGGGACAACTGGTTATTCATATAAGAAAAAATTAATAAATTTTCCATCTCACACCACTATACAAAATTAAATTTGGGTAGATTAAATGAAGAGCTAAAAGTAAAACTGAAAGTTTCAAAAATACAGGAAAAAAATGTACTTATGAACTTGGGGTAGGAAAAGCTCTCTTAAACAAAATATAAAACATCTAAACCAAAATGGAAAGAAATGACTTGAATTTTCAAAAGTAAAAACTGTAAACCAAGAGACACCATAAACAATGTGGAAAAACAAGGCAAAGACTGGAAGCCCGGATGTCTTTAAATTTTAGTATAAAAGTGGAACATCATGCAGCAGTTAAAATTAACCAGATGTCACACGTGGCGACATTGGTAAATCTCAAAAATTGAATGTTGAATGAAAATGACAAGCTGCAGGTGAATAGGCACACTTACACAACGTGAACACATGCAAACGAACACAGTATACTGTTATTAACAGAACGCAAATACATATCTGCTTGTACAGAAACATACAATTCCAGAATAGTGGTTATCGCTGATGAAAGAGATGGGGACACACCGGTGGCATCAACTACATCTGTAATGTTTTATTTCTTGAAAAGAATCTGGAGCAAGCAAGCATGGCAAAACGATAGATGATGGTACATGGGTGTTATGCTGTTCTCTGTACCTTTTTGTATATTTGAACTATTTCATAACTTTCTTTTGAATTCAATGAAGGATGATACGCAAGGAGGGAGGCGGAAGGGAGAAGGAGTGGGCAGGAAGGAAGCAAGCATGAAGAACCTAAGCTGGCTTGGGTACCTATCAGAGCTGAAAGACGTAACTTGCTTGACTAAAATTAACTCCAGGAAACAAGCTTTGAAAGGAGGCCACAGAATGAAGTCTGAGAACCTTGTGCCTGAACTACTATTAACTGCTCATACTTACTTGACAAAGGCAGGCAAAGCTTGCCAAATCATTTTTCCAAAGAGCTCCAGTAAACAATTCAGTTTGGAATTCCTGCTATTATTTTTCCTAACCAAAAGCATCCCCTTGGCTATGAACTCATATAGGTCCCTGCTGACCACAGGAGGCAAGTGATTTTCTTGTATGAAGGAAGGAAAGAGGGAAAATAAAAACCTTTAGTGAAGGACTGTACATTCTGTGTTGAGCTAACAAGAATTCATGTATTATTCAATGTTTTTTAGAACGTTTTAAATGCTGCAATACCATTAGAGGAAGAATATACAAATGCTTATTGTATTACTCAAAAGCTCCCACGCACTTCTGCAAAACGTGTTAATCACAACATAGCAACATTTCCTGAAAGCATGACATTCTGGGGTTCTGGCCCCAGAATGACAAAGGCCATTGTGCCCCATCCTTTCTGGGTCTAACAGATAGCTTCATTATATTCTTTTCCTTTCCTCACTACTTTAATAGCTAAATTGCAAAAGACTGAAAAATAACAAAGCAATAACCTACCAAAGTCAATTTGACTCAACTTTCTGAGCTGATGTTTTATTTCAACTCAGTGTTCAGCACAGTTCCTGGCACATAATAACTAAGCGCCTAGTAAATATTTGTGAAAGAAAAATCCAAAGAAAGGGAGAAGCACATTAGAAGGGCTAGAGATGGGCTGGTGTGAGTCCTGCATCAAAGGTCATTCAAATTCACAGAGTCACTCTGTTTTGTGTTCACCTCAGCAAGCCACTGGCCCTCTGGAGCCTCTGGTGGCTCCCACCTGCTTTAAAGATGAAGCCAGTAACCCAATATGGCTCACAAAAACTTGCCCCAGCTAACCTTTGCCATCTCCACAGCATCATGTCGTACCATTCCCTCTCCCACCAAACACCCCATAGCTACATCCACTCCACGCTGAGCTAGTCAATCATGTGCAGTT
Source organism: Hipposideros armiger (assembly GCF_001890085.2). Lineage (NCBI taxonomy): Eukaryota > Metazoa > Chordata > Mammalia > Chiroptera > Hipposideridae > Hipposideros > Hipposideros armiger. The sequence goes on along the minus strand of NW_017731908.1, from coordinate 575,076 downwards.
AATTCCCTTAAATACCACCTTCTCTTCTCTCCCCTCCAGATGCACGCACATGCTATGTCCTCTGCCTGGAACATTCGTCTCCTGTTCTTTACCTGGGTAACCTCCATTCCTTAGGTTCTAACTTAGAGAATGCTTCTTTCTTGAGCCTCAGAGACTGGGTTAAGAGGCCCCATCAGGGCCTGCCCACCATCTAGCAGAGGGTTTATCACTCTGCATAGCAGCTGTTCCTTGCTTGGTCTGTCCCATCTACTGCCCCACCAGCAGGGAAACGCAGAGAAAGCAGTACCTTGCTCACCACTTCCTCTCTGGCCCAGTGCATGGCACAGATGGAGGTTCAATAAATATTCGCTGAATGAATGTGTTTGTTGATAGACAATCACTATACAAAATGAAGACTAGGAGGGATCACTACTAATGCATTAGAAGTTACAGCCAACTAGATATAGGAGACAGAATATCTGTGAAATAAAAAGGTAATTGAAAACTTTCAATTTACAAGATCTTATCTACACACAAAATTTTCAGGGACTCTACTACTAAATAAAGTGATATGTGAATGTATTTTCAATATAATGCACAATTTTGTTTTCCACCTAAGAATGCATGTTACAATGTGTTTATTGGGACATTTCAAACTTCCCTTAAATACTCTCATAAAGTAGACTAAAATCTCGACTTCACTTTGCTCATATTCAGAAAATCCAACTCAGGACTAGGATTTACATGTTTTAGTTCAAATTGAAAATAAGCCACATACCAGCTACAAAGACTAGCACCACCCAGAAGCAATCACTGTCTCTTTCTAATGATTTACATGACAATAAAGTTTTACTTTGAGGAACATTTTAATATTTTTACATCAAAGTCGGGAATTGTAAAACTCATGTCTGAGAAAGGTACTAATCTTTTAAATACAATTCAACAATTCAAGTATTAACTTTTAAATTCGATATGTTTAATGCATTAAAATACTTCATTTTTTGCTGTTTCTAAACACAGCCAAATACACCTTTTAGCACACAGCTCAGGACCAAATATCAAGCCTCTTTCTTAGAAATGGCAGCACTCTTCCAGGAAGAAATAATTGAGGCAAAAAATGTCTGTGCAGACGGGGTTGAGCAGTCATATTAACACAATGCTAAATTCACCAAAACTGTACCCCCAGTTCTGTGCTCCCCTTTTCCCACAGAAATCAGGTGAACACAGAGTCTAAAGAGTAAATCTATGAGGCATGTCATTCTACCATTTACCAAACGATGGGGACTACAATTGCTTGCCTGGGCAAAAGTGTATGTTGTAGACAAGTGGGCAGTAAAATCAAACAAAAGCAAACAAAGTCTGATGCTTCACTCAAATGTCTGAATTTAAGAGAAGAGAAGAGGAAAAGCTAGTGTTCCCTCCTGCAAAAGAAACCCCACACAAATGCTTTAAGGACTACATGTGACAAACTGAAGTAGCTAGCCCCAAAAAGTCACAAGCCAAGCCCCATCTGTATTCTGAGTCGTTGTCTAAAAGCCAAGAAGACACCCAAGACCCTTCAGGGCAAGGATGACTTTGTTGACTCCTTCTCCATCTGCTCCTTCAAACTATACGCAGCCCAGCTGTGAGATCACTGGCCTTCTGGGGACCTTCAAGGCTCCACTTACTTCACCTCCTTTATCCCATGAACTGAGTTTCACCTTTGCAAGAATGGGCTGCATGAATCAGAAGACATGTGAACAGAACTCTGTCCCACAGAAACAGATCTTTCCCTTTTAGGGGAAGACAATCTAATCACATGGATGTGCAATCTAAGTGGCTACTGAAATGGCGGTACATCTGTATGCCTATCCTTCCTAGCTCAAGATTCAGACACCATCGTCACATCCCTGAGACAACAGGGAGCCAGGACTAAAGCCCAAGCCTAGCTAACCCCACATGCTTTCCGCTATGGCTCACAGTATCCCACGTTGGCAAAGAGTATTGTCAGGGAGCTACTGGGGGTCATCAGTGAAAACGGGATGGGAGAGCAACCCTCACTCTACAGACCCAGGACCTGTGAGAAATTCCTCAAGTTCCCAATCTCAGCCCTAAAGTTGGAATTATCCTGGATCATGTGGATGGGTCTAACCTAATCACATAAACCCTTAAAAGTAGTGAACTTTCCCTGGCTGGAAGCAGAGAGATGTGGCAGGAGAAGTCAGAGAGATGTAGTACCTCTGGGAGGACCCATCTCTCTGTAAAGAGATTGTATGACACGAAGTCCCAGAGGATTCCAATTTCTTTTTATTATAACGAGGAACATTTCTTTCCAGGCACGTCTTTCTTCCAGGGCTCTTTCCCTGGTTTTAAGAGAACCCACTGATGAATAAGAGAGCAATACAGGTGAACAGGAAACCAGAACACTGGATGCTAATTGATGCTACTGGAGGGGCATTTCACCAGAGCTCTCAGAAAACTCCCCAACAATACAGCTGTGCTGGAACTATAACACAACACTCTGAAGACCAAAATATCCAGGTTCATCCCATTCTTTGTAAGAATGAACGTGTATTCTTATGGGCTGCTTCTCTGAACTACTGATTCCTATGAGACTTTGCTGGCCAATTTTTTCTCTGCAAATGCAATCTTGTCATTGATTTAGCTAATTATTGAATGTGCTTCCATCCAATTCCAAGGTTTTCCCACTGTGACAGCTCACAGTGTTTGCTTTCTGACGAGCTTTTTTAAAATGAATAGATATCTAGCTTTCCATCAATGGTTTGGAGATTTCTTTCTAATCTGGAGAACTCTTTCTTCAAATAAACTCTTATAATCTCAAACTATAATACATACATATATTTTTTTTAATTTTTTTTTTTTAATAAAACAAGTCTTCTCTCTGATTGAAACAGACACAAGAGAATTCAGGCTTAGGCTCAGAGCCACACCCAACTCATTCTTCCTCCATTCACCCTTTGGGAGACAGCCCAAAAGTTTGTAAGAACAGTTAAAATACCACTGAGCTAAATTATGTGTCAAGCTCCCAGCCAGCTCCATGTTTCTACAAAAACAAAGTCACACTGTCCAAGCAGGAATTTCACATTCCAAAAGCATTAGTGCCTGAAGCTCCTGCCCGCAGTGCGTGTACTCACCAGGATGGGCTTCAGGACGTCCACGTTGGAACGAAGGACTCGCTCAGCTGCATCCAGTCTCTCCCGCGGCAGGCTGCACAGCTTGGCAACTTCTTGGTCACCTAGTTGAATCATCTCTGCTAACTGTGCTCCACTGCACAGATCAGTCAAGCGTAGCTGGTAGCCTTGCAAAAATACCTGGAAGCGTTTCATGCAGAGAGAGACAAGCAAAACTGGATTACAGACATGGGAAGCTGGGTCCCTGAAGCCTTTGCGGGGAACTTCACATCACACCGCTTTGAAGAGTGGACACCACTGCACTAGTGCAATGCACCGGGTCTCTGTAATGAACTTGGGAATGCATCAAGGCATGATCTGACAGGACATTTAAAACCTGCGTGTTGTGTTTGATCATTCTCCTACACTCTTGTCCTGGAAAAGGAAAATTCTAAGTCCAACTCTTTTTCTCAAAAGCAGGACACATGATTCAGTGACTAGGAATCTAGAGTCTGAACTCCTGAAAACACTTTTATTAGAGAAAAACATTCTCATTATTTTGAAACTTATACTATCTTAAACTGCGGTTGGGCTGACTTATGGGAGGGAAAAGCATTTATCCTATTTAGTTGTGGGTACATATATTTAACTGATGCAAAGAACTATGTTCAGGCAATTTCAGAATGAGGAAGTCTTCATTTTACTTGCTCCAGAGCGGAGTGCCAGAAAGCCAAGCTTCTCATCTCATTGATAGGCCAATTCTAAGGCATGCTTATCTGTTCATTATAGCAGACCCCTTAGAGAGCCTCTCCTTGGTCATATTTTGTTTCATTAGCTTCCTTGGGCCTAAATGAACAGAGCTTCTTCATGTGTGGACCTCACTGTCCGTTAGACAGCAAGTTCAATCCGATGAGGAGCCTTGCTTTTCCTGCTCACTTTGTGTCCACAGTGCTGGAACATTACAGACAGTAAATAACTGTGGAGTGAATGAATGGGTGATGCAAACTCTTTATTACTCCACAACTACCTCCCCTGTTAGCTTAAATTAGTGCCGCTTGTCCTGCTTGTAGTACAACCTATTGTGAGTGATGGACCAAAAGCCTCACAAGACCCATCCAGCTTTCTAACGCTGCAGAGCACTTGGCCTGCCATGGTTTCTGCTAAGTTTTCACCTACTGCCAGATGCTCAGGCATACTTCGGTTTCACTCCTTTCTCTCACTAGTCCTTGCTGCCAGCCTGTCAGCTTACCTTTAGTATCTGTGTTTAAGAGCACTGACTACACAGAGGCTCTAATTACCACTCAAGGACCACCTCCGCACCAAGGATGCCCCTTATTTTAAACTGATTGGATGTGACAGATATGAAATTGGCAATGGGCAGTGGAAATCATGCTAAAATGTAACTATTTTCATACGCCTGCTGCCTTTGGCCCATCTCCCAACCACACAATTGGTAAACACAAGGCATATTTTCCTAGTTTCATAAGGACCAGCAGTAAGCACATTTTTCTAATTTTAAAAGTTCTAGATCATGTACAGCAAAGGTCTTATTTTTCAGGCATAAACATTTCCACTACTTCTGCTTATTGTAAAGACAAGCTAGTATGTAGACATGAGACAGGGTAAGGAAGCAATTTCCCCTTTCTGCTGGAGAATAAACTTGAGAAGCTTCTCTGAAAATCAATAACCACGCAAGCTGGGTGTGCTACCCACTGCATAGGAGCTGTATGATATCTAATGATGCCAGGGGAAGTTGTCTAAGAATGTAACGTTAAAAGTCTACATAAACACTACTACTGCTTCCTGGTTTTATAAATTAAGAGAGAAAAACGACAACAACAACCATTTTCTCCTTATATACCTTTCCTGTCTATCTTGAAAAGAAGCAATGAGTTTACTAAACCTTCTAACAGAGCTGCTCCAGATCAAGTCAACCCTGGCTATTGTCTCAGAACTGTGAAACTTTAAAGAAAATATTTACTTCACCTTAACTTAAATTCATCCCCCTTTCAGGAGGAAGTTAACAAAAGTCAGTTGATAGGCAGGAAATCAGTTTTATTTCAACCAGCTGGCCCACGACGCCAGAAGGTGCATTCCACCTTCGGAACGGTTTGGCAGTACCCGCCTGAGCAGGGAAGGAAAAATAGGTGAAGCTGACTCTGAGTTCACACCTTCCTTCCAAGCCATTACAAAGACGGGGGTTTATTCACTGCTTGCCAGGCATTCCCTAACAATGTAACTGCCATCAGTCCTGCTGAGGAGGCCGAGGACCGCAGCTTACCTTGTGGAGACTGACACTGGCCCCCAGTATTTTGTCCACAGTCGGCCTTGGCAGGGACAGGTTGTGATTCAGGAACCCAGAGAAGGTTTCATTGTCAACCAGGAAATCCTGAAGCGTCAAGCCTGCTGAGAAATAGTGTTTTATTTTCATTTATTAACTCCAAAAAAATAAAATAAAATCAGCGCAATGCAGCAAAGTGCAGAAAAATATTGATTGTCTCGTTTTAAAATGACTGCCAACCACAGGGTTCTGGCTTAAGCATCCAGAGAGACAAGGTTCGAGGAGCTTGGCCGTATCAGGAGAGGCATGAAAAGATTGCTTTCTGAAGACGTGGAGAGCCACACTCAGCACGCGCTCCTAGTCTCAGTGTGACAGTGCTGTACACGCACGCACACCTTCCCTGGCTTTTCCAGGCAAAAGCCAAGCCTTTTAAACGATCTCACCCATCCCACCTGAGATTTGTGACCCTAACCGCACAGCTCCTGTCTCCCCACTGCCATCTCAGATAGCTAAAACCAGAGCTTATCGGGTTGTCAGAAAAGTCATAGCGTGTTTTTTCTGTTTTTCGTTGCAAAAAATGCGTCATGACTTTGCCGACAACCCAATATTTTAAAGTCTTATCCCCACAAGCCCTGGGGCTGATATCCTCCTGATGAAGAACCGTGGGTCTGAAACTTGAGTGAGCCTCAGAATCACCTGCAGGGCCTGTTAAGAAAGATTGCCGCCCCCAGCCCCAGAGTTTCTGATTCAGGAGGAGGAGTCCAGAGAATCTGCATTTCTAACAAGCTTCCAGGGGCTGCTGCCCTGCTGGTCTGGGAGAAGCACTGGGGTGGAGGTTATGCACGTGAAAGCACCGCCACAGACGCGGGCTCATCTTAATGCCAAACGTAACGTGGAACACGTGATACAGAGCTGCGAAACCCAAGTTTGCCACGCATTAAGAAAACACATAAGCATATATTTTTTTTTAAATTAAACCCTATGAATGATTAGATTGCTGCAGGATTTCATACAAAATCCCTTCAAATAGTAAGCCCTCTAGGTACATTTAGAAAAGGCTCCAAGCACTGGCCAGGATTTTAGTTCCCAGAGTTGGAAGCTGTGCCTGTGGCGTCACCACTTGTGCGATGTGGTGTATTTCATATCCTCCTTCGGAACCCCCGTTTCTTCATCTCTAAAATGAGAGGCTTTTGACCAGATGCTTGGTAGGGGCCCCCCAACTCTTAAATACCATCATTTTCCCTATTTCGTTTGACTGTCCACATCTCCCTCTGCTCTGCCCTCTTAATAACCCAACTTCTTCTTGAAATAAAGGGAAAACCGGCTGATCCTGACCACATGGCTGAGTCACCATCATCTGCAGGCTGCAGCCCACAGACCCAGGCACCAACCAACCTCTAGAGGGCAAACCTTGCAAACCCAAATCACTTAACTGAAGAGAAATAGAGGTTAGATCTGAAACTGGGGCTCCGGTATGAGGCTTAACAAGAACAAGAGTTCAACCTGGGAGCTAAGGGGATTGTGTGCAGAGATATCACAGAAGGAGGGCCCAACAGCCCAACCAGACTCCCATCAACACGGCCTGATCCAAGTATTTTCTGCCTAAGCAAACATGAGTGATACGGGGTTATAGAAAGGATAAATTAAACACAGTTCACAGCTAGTTATTCCTCATGACACCTTCAAGAAGCTGTCCCTTGCCCAATTAGTGTTCCTCCTCAGAACAGGTGCTCCTGCAGACGGCCACCTGTGCCTGGGGCTCCCCATCACATGTGACACTGTCCTGTAACCACGAGGCTTACTTCCGTAGTTGTCAAACCTCAAAGCACCTAAGATTCACTTAGGAAGTGTGCTAAAATGAAGTTGCTTGGGCCCAATCCCCAAAGATCCTGAAATAGTGATCTAGAATGGGGCCTAGGGATCTGTATTTTAATAAGCACCCCTTGTCCTTCCAGTGCAGGGGGACTGGGGACCATACTTTTAGGAATGTTGTTTTATTTGCATACTATCTCCCCTAGATTATGCCTCCAGGACACCAAATGTGTGTTTTATCTCGCAGTGCCCTGATCAGGGCCTGGCAAAGAATTACTGGTCAGTGAATGATGGCTGGATGATAAATATCAGGAGATGGGATTAGGACTGTGAAGATTCCAGAACTATCTTAGCAGCATCACGGGAGACCTCCTTTTAGCTGAGCAGGCCCAAGAAGGACCCAGAAAGTGTCAGGATGAACCCCCCCTCTCATCTACACCCCTGGAGTAAACAGGATCCCTAAAGACTAGTACCATACTGTCAGGTACACAAAGTGACATCTGGGGTATCCCAGCATCCCTACGGTAGGGGGAAACAGGGAGGACTGTAGGAAAGCTGATGGCTTCAGCTGAGGCCTGGCATGAAAAGCCAGACATTGAGCATTGTGGAACAAAGGGAATAGCCCCACACAGGGGGTCAGGCCTCTCGGAGCTCTGGGAAGACAGAACAGACACATGAGCTGACTCTCACTGCACAGCTGGGCCACCCATTGCTCCTGAGTGTGAGAAGCCAGGGCAGCATGCAGACATGGTGCTGGGCTACCTCCAACAGCCTCCTTCCTCCCGAGTGGGGCTGCTGAAGTGTGGGAGGCTGACCCAGACTGTGTGTGCAGCAGGTCTCGGCCATGAGCAACACTCTCCAGCCCAGTGAGTGCACTCAAAGTGTTTATAAGCCTCTTCTGTTATGTCAACCGGCTCTGAAGATGAGAACAACTGGAAGTGATCAAACTCCAACCACCCATCAGTGAATCCCCTGGATGAGACCTAAGCACCAAGCGGCTGATGAAACAGTCAACAGCCCTTGGCAGTGCATGTGCAGGGGTGGTGAGGTCACTGGGTGGAGAAGCAGCAAGGAGGCCAAAGATCCCTGGCTGCAAAGAACTTGCATTCTGGTCATGTGGATACCACACATGTGGGCTCTTAGATTCACACACCACCGATGGCAGCTGCGGCCAGTGTGGACACAGATCGGCAATACGCTGTGGTGTGCGGGCTCCCGACCTCGGCTCCTATTACACTCACACGGGGAGCTTTACAAAACTCCCAGTGCCCAGGCCACACCCCCTCCCCCCCAACAACTAATCAAAACTGGGACTAAGGCCCAGGCATCAAAATTTTATAAAACTCCCCAGGTCATTCCAGACAAGTTTGAGAAACAATCGTATAGTAGAAAGATCTGGGGTGTGAGGCCAGAAAAACCTAAATTTGATGCCGGACTCGGCTCTTTATTAACTGTGTGGCTTTGAGAAATTCATTTTGCTTTCCTGAGCCTGAGTTTTCTTACCTAAGAGGTAAGGATGATAGTATCCACCTTTCGAAGATATGAAAATTAGAGATAGTCACACGTAACGCATGAATAGTGAGCAACTAGCTCATGGGAGGTGCTCAATAAATGGTAATACTTTTGTGATTTTGAAAAGGATTTTTTTTCACTCAACTCCACCAGTGTATCACAATGAAGTATAGAGAACAGGTGAGGACACAGACCCTGCCCTCAAGGAACTTCCGAGGCTGATAAAGGAGATGAAGAAGCAAATCAATAAAGCAGGAGGAAGGATGAGAAAGCCAGAGAAAGACAGCTCATGGAAGCGACTGGCTAAGATGAGGTTTATCTGCAAGTGTTTCATGGTGGGGAGTCAGGTTGAAGCCAAATTCTGGAAAAGGACCAAGAGCCAAAATTCTTTAGAGGCCGTGGCTGGTGAGGAGAGGGTACGGTCTCTCATGGTGGCTGGGACTAGGACACCCTATAGTCATAGCACTGTGCACATAGTAGGTTCTCAAAAAATGTTTTTGAATGAATAACTAATTGACGAGCAGATAAACATAGAAAAAGGAGATTCCTTAAAACCTAAGAGTTGGAAAGTAGGATGAGAGAAGGAAGAGGGAGGGATGTAGTGTGTGGCCAGGGACGGGTAGCTTTGTATCTCTGTTCTCAGCTTTCTCCATTATGTGGCTGGCAGTGAAATGAGTGGAGAAACCAATAATATTGAGAAAGCCAGATGTCTGAAACAGACTTCTCTTAGCCTCGTTAACTCCTATCCCTTCTTTATGACTCGGCCCATGAGTCATCTCCTCCAGGAAGCCCGCCCTGACTTCCCCACCCACAAGCTGGGTGAGGTGGCCTACTTCTGTGCCCTACCAGCATCCTATGTGTCCCTGGGGCACCACACAGTTGAAGCTGCAGTTGTCTGAACACACATCTTTCTCCCCAGAAGAACAGAAGTGCCTTGAGGGCCAGGACTTTGTAACTCTGAAGTGCAGCAGTGCCTGGCCCAGAGGAGGGACTCAGTACATGGCGGGTGTACGAAGGAACGAAGGAACACAAGTAGTGAATATACTGACGAACTGACATGATCTGGAAAAGAGCCGATTATGGAGAGGTAAACTCACTTAGCAGTGGCTAGGAAAGGGTGGAACAGGACATGAATAGGAAACAAACCAGGTCAAAGTAACACTAGAGTTTCTCTTAGCCCACTCAGCTGCATCAGCACGGGGTCAAGGCGAGTGGAAGCTGGAAGCAGGGAGTGGGGGGATGTCAACAGAACAAACGGGGTGACAACGGCATCTACCGCACGGGGCTGAGCTGAGCGTTAAATGAGAAGATATACCTAAAGTCCCAGTATAATGCCAGGCACTGAGAAAGGTGCTCAGTACAGGATGGCTAATATCATCATCGCTTTCAGGAAAGACTGGTCTCATTAGCTTCATTGCTAATTTGACCCTGAAGCATATGCTTTTAGAATAGATAGGAACACAGAAGTGACTTTGCCAACTAAGTAGAAAGGTTGAATTTATGATTTAAGGGATGTGTGCATGTGCATGTGTGTGTGCGCGTGTGTGTGCATGTGTGTGTGTGTGTGTGTGTGTTCCATTTGCCGGGCTGAGTTCCTGAGTCAGAATTCTTTCTGCTGATACACTCTACTAAGATGAAGAAAAGGGGCTGGCTGAGTGGCTCGTTGGTTAAGAGTTGGCTTGGGAGCACCAGCTTTGAGCAGCAGGGCTGCCGGTTCGGATCCCACATGGGCCAGTGACGCTGCGCCCTCTACAGCTAAGATGGTGAACAACAGCTCGACCTGGAGCTGGGCTGCCGTGAGCTACCGGCGATGATGTAGGCTGCAGTGGGGCTGCAGTGGGCTGCTATAGGCTACTGTAAGCGGCTGGCAGTCGCCATGAGCTGCCATGAGCCACTGTCAGTGGCCGTCCAAAGGCCGGCAACCTATCTGCCTCAGCCGGGAAGAGTGCAATGATCACAATACCAACATGGGCTAGTGAAGCGACGTCCTCCACAACTAGACTGAAGAACAAAAGAACAGCAACTTGTCTGTTCCCCTCCCCCAATTCCCCAAAATAAAAAAAAAAAAAACCTTTAAAAAAAAAAGATGAAGAAAAGTCTGAAGCTGACTGATTTGTCTATTCTGAACATTATAGAGGAAGACATAAATCTAGCATTCTACAGAGAATCAGTGGGAATGATCACACCTACGAGGTCACAACAAGGATGATGAACACAGGCACAAGATGACCAGTAAGAAAAACCAGTCTTTAGAAGCAAGACAGGGAACGCTTAGAGGAAAAGAGTCACGTAACCATTTAATTTGGCCCAAGTGAGTTGACATGATTTCAGTTTTCTTATCTGTAACATATGGGGTGAGAAGATGATCCTGGAGGTTTCTCATCCACAGTACACTCGGGGTACAATGAAATCAGCACTGGCTATAACATCAGACATTCAAGGTCAGGCTCTGCTGCGCCTTCACGGTATCACCACGGATCTCACTTCCTCTTTTTTCTTACTGTCTCTGGGCCTCAGTTTCCTTAAACATACAATGGGGCTAATACCATTCACAGGTTGTTGTGAACACCGGGATCAAGGATGTGAAAGTACTCTTTCATAGGGAAACAGTTGAGGAGCCTGAAGAGTTTCCCCGGGGAACTGAGAGGGTACAAATGCTGTCCTAGAACACGGCCATCCGAAAGCTGGACTGGTCACTAAACATGAGTCCCTGCTGCCCGCGGAGAAGACTGAAAGTCACTACCCAGCAAAAGGCCAAGAGGGCTTTCCTGCTGCGGTCTCTCCAAACATGGACCAGAATACTTGATCCGCTGATCTCGGCCTCCTTGCTTTGGCCTGGAGGCGACTCCCCAATTCTCAAGAGCGTTGCTTCGGGTACAGTGAGGTGGGACAATGGAAAGGAGGGGGGAAAAAAACCGCAGGAGCTTGGCGTCTGAAGAACAAAACAAGTGAAGTGTGTATTTTGTGGGCTGAGAAAGAACAGTACAGCATCCTGTTTCTTGCCAGGCCTCTGGGCCAGGCATCTGGAACCAAGCTAAGGAGACACTTCCACCATGGGTGCAGGGGTGGTGGGGAGAGGCCCTGCCCCCAGGATGCTGTCACAGCCCCTTAGTGTCTCTCTCCCGCCAGCCTGACAGAGAAGGCGCGGGGAGGAGGGGGGAGGGAGAGCAGCGGCAGGAAGGCGGAGGAGGGAAGCCCTCAGCCAGAAAGCTGGGGTTACTCTCGGTCAATGCCCTCCAGTCCCCAGCTCGGGTTTCAAGATTGCTGTAGTCTCTTTTGTTCAACATGAAAAGGAACCACAGCAATCAGCTGCTTGAGAAGTGAGTGGGTGGAGGAGGCAAATGAAAAAAGAAGAAGTGGAGAAAAAGATCAGGTCAGTATCCAAGGCCCAGATCCTCTTCTTAAAAGGACCCCAGGAGGGTCCTCCAGCTCTCACTCACCATGTCCAACAGGTCATGGCCTGGAGGGGCCTGGGCCAAATTCTAACTTGTGGCTCTACTCAGCCGAAGCATGTCTGGCTTTAGAAACAAGCCCTTGAAACAGCTCTCTGCTATAAAAGGGCTGGTCACAAACATACTCAGGTGTCTTCTGGGGTGTTTTTTGTTGTTTTGGTTTACACTCCTGATGCGAGGGCTGTACTTTCTTCTTCAAGCGTAGCTACCGCCTGCTTCACTGAGGTGGCTGGACCTTCTCTGGGAAGACCAGGGCTCTGGAGAAGCAGGTAAAGCAGGGTGACCCGGTTATTCCCTGAGGTGACTACGCAAGTGAGAGAAGGCCAGGACCCTAAGGACCTCCCTGCTGTGCATATGGGCCTGGGGTTCCCAACCCAGGACGAGTTTCCTTCTCCACATTGAGGGCTCGCTGGGATAGTAAGACATACCTACAAGGTCTCAGGTTCTGGGGTCTGGCTAACCTGGCTCAAAGGTCAGTTCCAGAATTTTCCAGTTATGTGGCCTTGGAGAGACTGCTTAGGCTCTCTGAGCCTGGTTTTCTCTATAAATGGAGGTTTAGCATTAATGACACTAAGTGTGTCAAGTACTCTGAACTCATGATGAGTGCGAAAATACAAGCTGAAAATTAAACAAGTTCAAAATAAATGCTGATAAAGTCACGATGGCAATTATGTGATGGGGCTTCCCAAGAGAAACCAGAAAATTTCGGGTCATGCTCCATGAAGTCTGCGAGGCAAGGACTAGGAAAGCCAGTCTCCTCTTGAGACCACTGGGGGTTCTATACCGTTAGGAGCCACAGAGTTCTTCAAGTACTTTACAGGTACTATGAACTCGCATTAGTTCAACAAGCTTTGAAATGGCTACTGAACCCCAAACACCAGTGCTATGGTTCAAAGTGGCAGGACTTCTCGGGGTTCCTTGAAGGCAGCAGCCTGTAACAAAAGAGATGCTGTGTGAGGACAGCATGATCCTTTCCCTTGCCTTCCAAAAGGAGGTGGCCAGAGGGTCAGGTGAGTAGAGCCGTGAGCCTCCAGCCCTCTCTGCCACCCCAGAACCAGTCATCACTAAAGCCAGGGGATGGAAAGAGACATTACATTACACATCTTGCCCCAATCCATCTACTACGGCAATAGCGAGCTCATGTCTTACTGAAAAGTGGCCGAGGTGGGAGAAGGTGTTGGTAGCCCCTGGAAGGAGGACTGACATCAACTGATAAGAACCTGAATGGTAACCAGGTCCTCAAAGAGCCAATGGAGACTGTGGCCCCAAAGGAACAGGGTGACCCGGCCAGGAGCACCCCTGAGGCAATGGGGGTGGCAGGCACAGTAGAACTGGCTCTGGAAGCCCAGAAAGAAATGAAAAGTAACACTGAGGAGGTAGCATTGGCCCAAGTGAGTTCTGGGCCTAAAAGAAAGATGAGTTTATGAATTAGGGGCTGAGAAGGGATTTTTCTCCATGGCCGAACTAAGGCAGAATTGTTATTATATATAACGTATAAATAGCTTAGTTTTTGTTCTTTTAAAATTAATGAAATGAATTAGGGACAAGGTAGTGATTTGTGGGCAGAGGAAGGTGATTAGCATTTACTGAGCATCAGACACCTTATATATATTATTTTCTAGAATCCCTAAAACAAACTTACAAGAAATGTATTATTCCCATTTTTCAAATGTGGAAACAGACCCAGAGAGGTTCATATCCTGCTCAAGGTCACAGAGCAAGCAAGTGGTAAATCTGAACCCAATCGGCTGTGGCTGTAAAGCTTTGGCTCCTTTTACATCGGGAATTCAATAAATCGCTCTTTTAAAATGCTCCACCACATTTTGGGCACCACAAGCAGATGATGCCAGCTATGCTTCCTGGTGTTGGAATGAGGCAACATGGCAGCATGGTGTGGTGGTGGGAAGATGCTGAGCCTTGGGGTCTAAGAGACATGCATTTAGTTCACAGCTTTATTATAGGACCATGGGCAAAAGACAGAACGCTTTCCAGCTTCAGTTTTCTCATCAATAAAATGGGGATGGTAATCTCAACCTGCTAGTGCCCGTGTAAGCCTTAGCTGTAACAACATCTTAAAATGTAAAATGCCATCATTACCTGGTGCAACTTAGTCTTTTGGACAAAGTGTCACTCTAACATTGCCCTTTTGTGCCTTGGGACAACAGTGATGAGAGGGCCAGAAACGGGAAGCTCTCAACTAGAAACAAACTGGACCCCCAAATTGCTCTCTGCTGCCCACGGGGGTCAATAAATCTTATACTGGAAAAGCAAAAGACACGAAACCCTGTTCTTGATGTGCACAATCCAAACTTTTTCAAGTCAGTCCGATATTGTGAGGTACATGCTGTCCTGCTGTCCTGCAATTGAGTAAAATTGTGTTTTCTATTCTTGTCAGGGTAAAGTTTACCTTTGATTTGATTTGATGGAAGCAATATTTCAACACAGCGCTGGGATGCAGCCTGGCTGGGACAGGTCTAGGAAACCTTTCTCACGTTAGCTGGAAAGGTTTCAAAACAGGAAGACCCTAAAACAGAACTTTTGACAAGTGCATACAGAACATGAATTGCAATCACCCAAAGATTTAAAGGAATTTCCAGTTTGATGACATAATACTGACACATAGATCATCAGATCTCTCAACAAGATGACACACAAGAGGGGCCCAGAAGAGCGATACAGTTTGGGGCTGAACCTCAACTTCAGCAGTTGCTCAAGGGAATACAGGGGCTCAGGCAGGGAAGAAGAAGTGGCTGGCTGAGTCACAGGATGTCCTTTCTAGACAGGCCATGCAGGATGTTCTATCCATGCCTGTTACCCATGAAGCCGGGAAGTGGAGGAAGTCTGGCATTACTCTCAGAAGCCTTCTTGTCTCCTTTTTGATCCCAGCCCATGAATGCCTAGTATCCTGTGGCCTTAGAGAAGTTTCTGGCTACCCTGGGCTGCTCTCTTTAGCATATAATAGCAGAGCATGAAAGACTGAAGTTGTAGCCCTTTTCCTGCCTCTTGCCAGCTGTGCTTCCTTACGCAAGTTTCTCAGCCTCTCTGAACTTCAGCTGCTTCATAGGCATAAAAAGGAATAAGATTTCCTACCTCAGATGATGGTTGTGAAGGTGCAGTGAAACCGAAGTGCAAGCCTGGTACTTCTCATGTGCCAGAAACAGTACGAAATGTTTTACCCTTATTAGCTCATGTATTACCCACAATATCTCTAAGAGAGGTTCTAGTAATATCTCCATTTTGAGGAAACTGAAGGACAGAGATGTTATGGAATGATCCAAGGTCATAGCTGGTAAGCAGCAGGGCCAAGATTTGAACCAAGGCAGTCTGGCTGCCAAGCCTATTCTCTGAACGCTACATTGTACTGTCCAGTGGATGTTTACAAGATGATAATTTTACATCCCCTTCCCTCAGCTCCTTGCCACAGCCAAGATGATAATTTTACACCCTCTTTCCTCAGCTCCCTGCCACAGCCAACTGCACTGCCATGTCACCAAAGCCTGCCCTGCCCTTGGGGGATCGTGCCTTTTGACTTTCAAAGATCAAAGCAGAATCAAAGGTCCATCCAGTGAGTTCTCAGCACTGCCAGTAAATCCAACAGCTGGAAAGCTCTGACCCTTTTCCCGAAGTCAAGTCCACCATCACCCTCAGGACTTATTTCACAAAAGTCTTACACAGCACATCAGAAAGGCCAAACAAACCAGATCTCTACCATGAATATACCGAAAATGGCAGCCCTGCCGCTGACACTGAAAAATCCAGCCAAAGGGATGGAAAAGCTCAAGGCCCACGTGAGGATGTCAGGGTACACGCCGCGCTTCCTTGGGGTCTCCTCCAGTCCTTCCCCTTTCCAGCCCTCGACCCCAATGATGTGGGATGTCCTCCAAAGGGACATCTCCAACCATGGACCACATGCCCAGAGCTCTTCCTTGTTCTTTCCTGGCAGAGTTCTAAGCTTCAGAGAACTCTACATCCTGGAGAGAAGATATTTCTGAAGCCCCTGATTCGGGGGCTGTGAGAGACAGGCTGTAACCCTAGTCCTCAGTCTGGGAAGCGGAGATAAGGTTCTCAGGCCATGGCAAAGGGCCATGTAGGTGTGCCCTACACAGCTTCTGGGAGCACAGCTCTCACGGGGAGTGCCATTTCTGGAAACCATGGCATCCACAGAAATGGGTAATTGGGTAGCTCTGCGTACAGCTTGAAAGCCACCCCTCAGCTGTTCCACCTACCTGGCCTGAACTAATTCAGCAGGTCTGGAAAATCATGCTCTGAAGTCCCACCTACTGGGCTTCTGTTAAAAGGTGTCGGTGCGGCTGTAATTTGGGACAGGGCCTGACAACTGGATGGCTGAGATCTTGGCTGACGATGGAAGTGGCTGAGTCCCCTGCCTGCACAGGGCAGATTGGGGATCTGGCATCCAGCCCTACCACAGAACCCACAGCCCTGCCCACGCGGCCAGGCCATAGCTGATAGAGAGCTCTCACAGCACCCTCACAAGCCTAGGAATTGTCCGTGGCTGGCATATGCACTGGCGAGGCTGAGGGAGCAGCCATCGGATGCAGCAGTGGACAAGGGGCCAGCCAACTGTGGAAATGGGGGAAAGGAGCGGAGCTGGAGAGCTTCTTAGAGGGAATGTGAGGCTGGACCACCCCAGGAAGGCAAGAAGCCTCAGCCCAGGATATGCATTTCCCAACTTCCAGCCACATAGGAAGCCCTGACCACTGTTTACGGTGCAAAGTCAAGAGGGGCTTGGGCCCATGGTGCCCCCGAGAGAGGAAGGAGTCTGGGGTCAAGATGCCAGGGTTTGGGAAAGGAGCAAGGCACTGGGGCAAAGTCTGAGCAGAAATGTTCAGCAGGAAGCAGGCTAATGAGCCTGTTAAGTATACTGAGCTACTGAGCGATGCATTTACCGTATTCCCCCATGTATAAGACGCACCCTTTTTCGAAAAATTTGGGGTCTAAAAACTGGGTGTGTCTTATACAGTGGTTGTAGTGGTTTTTTTACTTGCATTTCCCACTGAGGACGAGGCAATCTATGAAGACAGTGATTCATCATCAGACACAGATGAGGACAAGCTAATGGTTGGGAGTTTTGACAGTGATGAGGAGTTGTATGAATTTTATGATGAATAAAAGTTGAGTTCAATAACTTTCTGTAATACATTTTTTTTCAAAGTTCAGGCCCCAAAATTAAGGTGCGTCTCATACATGGGGAAATACGATAAGTGACTGACAAGGAAATGAGCAGTAAAGACAAAGAAGAAAGCAAAGAGACATCGCCTTGTCCAGCCCAGTCCTGATCTGAGCAGCACCAGCCCCATCTTGGAGGCCTTAGCTCTGGCCTGTCTGCCAGATTCACCAAAGGCGGGCTGGTGGGTGAGTGAGGCTGACAGAGCGAAAGAGGAGGGTGCAGAAGGAGACAGCTCATTCTATCACCCCAGAGCCTCTGGCGGGCACAGGGGCAGGCTGTGAGGCCTGGAGTGGACACAATATGGGGAGCTCTCTTTAAGAAAAAGAATATTGTTAA
Source organism: Hipposideros armiger (assembly GCF_001890085.2). Classification (NCBI taxonomy): domain Eukaryota; kingdom Metazoa; phylum Chordata; class Mammalia; order Chiroptera; family Hipposideridae; genus Hipposideros; species Hipposideros armiger. Next base: position 557,406 of record NW_017731908.1, on the reverse strand, counting down.
AAAACCCTACTTCGGCAAGTTTTGACTACTAGGATCCCTACCAGGGCCTTGGAAGAGGACTGTGAAAGTAAAGCTTTCTTAGCTTGTCAGTAAATCCACTTCAGGCCTCTGGGTTCATGGCAGCCCTTCCAGTCAAGTTCAGGAAAGTAAACCTTATGGAAGAAAGAAAGCCAAGACTGTTTTAAGAACTTTCGTCATTATTATGAATTTAGAGCCCTGCTGACGTGGGTTTACACAAGGGAATCAACACAAAAATTACCTGCGCTGGGATTCTATACTTTTCGAAGCACTTTCACTTGACCCTTAAAATACTCTGAAGGGTGGGTGTTTTCTCCCACCCTCATTCCACGAAGATTCACAGCTTGCTACATGCCTGCTACCGTGCTGATGCTTGGGACAGAACCGTGAACAAGGGTCAGTCCTGCCCTCACAAGCTACAGTGTAGGGGACAACCTATATCACCAGCGAGTCCCAGGTGATCTTCCCCAAGCCAAGTACTGACCAGGTTTCCGAGATGAAACCTTTTCAGGTTGGGTTACCACAGTCCCAATTTCGAGGCAAGGAAAGTTGAGGCCCAGAGAGGCTGAACAAACTGGCGAAGCCAAAGATTCAGCCAGGAAGGGAAGGGGAGGTAAATCAACTCTGGTTTATTGTGCATCAACTATGTGCCATGCCGCCATGAGGCATCCACAGATTCCTCTGACTTAATGCTCAGTGACCCTGGGGCAGCTCATCTCACGTTTCAGGTAAACTGAGGGTCAGAAAGAATCAAACCATGACCAAGGCTGACACATAACGAGGGACAGAGCCTGAATTTGATCCCAAAACAAATCTTAATACAAAGCCCCAAGCTCTTTCTCTTATACCAGGGTTTTCCAACCTTCAATCATTTACAAACTATTCTCACAATTTTTTACCATATCCACGTAAAATGATGTCTCCTTTAAATTCACTTTAATTCGTTTTTTTCCTATTGAACACGCTCCTAAGCAACAATACTCACGAAGTGGTAATTTGATATGGGTTAAAATTAAAAGTTGGCATCTGTGTGCCACCTGAAATCATCTCAGATGTCACACAAAACTCACTCAGAGAAAACGCCCCTCGACAGTCTGCATCTCACAGAAACAGAAGCTAGCTGGCTCCATCATTTTTTTCTAGAGCTTCTGAAAACTTGTACAATTTAGATATGTCCGTTCGGTACAGTCATGATAGGGGCTTAGGAAGAAGGAATGCGCCTCACACTGGCTCCCAAACTCTCAGTGAGCCACCATTCAACCTGCATGTCTGTAGGTTTAGGGAGAAAATAATAAAATTCCAAAAAGTTCCAGGGATTAGAAAACTGGGTGAGGTCCCTCCGTAAGGCCTTCTGTTGTACATGGGTTTCTCATTAGGATGGCTTACAAGGATACTTAGACTTGTCTAGGATTTAATTCTTAAAACTAGAGGTCTTTCCAGTTCGAAGATTATTAGACCAGCACAAGATGACACTGTAGAAAGAGCTGCGTGAAACAGCAGAGGCTCAGCTGTGTTCCATTCCTAGATTATCCTTCCTGGGTCGGGGAAAACTTGGGAAAGCCACTCCCCACTTCCACATCAGAGTCTTGCCTAGAGCAGGAGTGCCACATGGACAGAGGCCATGTTTGTTTTGTACACCTCTGTGTCCCAGCACCTAGAACAGTGGTTGGCACATATTAGATGTTCAATAAATACTGGTTGAATGATTGACTCAATCAACCCATTTATCTATAAATAAACTAATGGCTTCTTAGGTCTCATCAATAAGTGGAAATAAAGCAATGCTCTAGCCCAGGAAACCATGGGACTACAAGAGGATGTTTGAGTAGAGACCTCCATATGCACAAAGTACCTGTGGAGAGTCCACTGGATTTAGCACATGAAAACTGAAGGAAAAAACAAGATAAGTCCTCCAACTAGAGACCACAGCAGCAGGACCTCAGTGGCCCAACACTGATGACAACGTAAGTTGGTGGAACTTTAAGAGCCTGAGGGGTTGTGTCCAAAAGGGCTCTGGTCTCCGGTAGACTGATGTACACCTCAAGATTTCATCCCACAGCCATCAATGACTTGGATGAGAACAAAAAGAGCTATTTATCAAATTCCTCGATGACAGGAAACAACAAGAAACAGCAAATGTAGTACATGGCAAAATCGAAATCCAAAATGGTTTTGGTAGGACGAGGTGACATAGGGAATCTAAACAGATAAAATAGAAAAGAGACAGACAGTAGGTTCAAAAAGTCAACAGCACAATAAGAAATGGAGAACAAGAAACTTGCAACGCTGTACATTTAAAAGACTCCGCAATTTTGGTTGACTGCACGTGGGAGATGAGTCAACAGTGTGACACGGATACCCAAAAGCCTAACGCAATCTCAGATTGCATTAACAGAAATACGGCGCTCAGAACAAGAGAGGAAAAGATCCCTTTTGTACTGCGTGCTAGAACACTTTATCATTTCTGATAAACTTCAAGAAAGACAGAAACACGCTGAAACACACCCAGAGGAGAGGCGGATATAGGAGGAAAAATCATTCCAGAAGTCTAGAAAAATCAGATTTTGGGAAGGGAGGGAAAAAAAGAAAAAAGAGAGAGATCTGTCTTTAAATATCTGAAAGGAAATAGAATTAGCCTCATTTTCTGAAAGGTATAGCAGGGTAGTGGCTATTTTGTGATAATTAAAGCTGTCAACAGCCAAAATGAGCTGCCGTGTGAGAGGCAGGTCTCCATCACTGGAAGCGGGTGTCTGTGAGAAAACGTTGATGAGGGCCTGGGCTTCGGACAAGGGTCCTTCCAGTCCTGAGAGGGACACTGCAAGAGAGCTAAGCACATGTCTCTCAGTCCACACCGACATACCCCAGCCTCTGATTCTCTCTGAAATCTAGAGTGCTAGTCCAATTCAGCAAAAAGTGACTGGCTTCATCTAGGAAGAAGCAACATTTCCGGCATTCCCTCTAGACCAGCGGTTCTCAACCTGTGGGTCATGACCCCTTTGGGGGTCGAACGACCCTTTCACAGGGGTCGCCTAAGACCATCGGAAAACAAAAAGATATTTACATTACGATTCATAACAGTAGCAAAATTATAGTTATAGAGTAGCAATGAAAATCATTTTATGGTTGGGGGTCGCCACAACATGAGGAACTGTATTAAGGGGTCGCGGCATCAGGAAGGTTGAGAACCGCTGCTCTAGACCGAAGCCTGGCTCTGTGCTGTAAAGCAGGCAAAGAAAGGAGAAAGCAATGTAAGAAGTAGCTGTGGGGCAGAAAAGTGAACCTACTGGGTGAATGGACAGATGATCATGGATATAATACAATCAAACTCGGAGGAGACCTTCTCTCTTCAGAGCTGTGCAGACAAAAATTTTTGAACTCAGTTTTGGTTTCTCTTCTCTACCCTAACTCCTGCTGCCCCTTGCCCAAAGAAGAAAAATAGTTGCATGTCTAAGGAAGATCTGAAACTGTGTGACAACTCGCCCCCCAAATAGCCAGTCTACTTCTCCTGCCGTGAAGCTGAGAGCAGAAGAGCAAGGCCAGGTGCTCAGAAATGCATCACTGACACAAGGAAAATACTGGCTCTCATTTATGGAACACCTTCTATGTGCCAGACAGACACTGTTCGATTTTATATTTTACATTGAGGTAAAATGTAATTACCTATTATATTATAGCTGAGCAAATTCCGGCTCAGAAAAGTTAAATGTCATCCTCCCCAAAATAATCCCAGCTCCTGTTCACTAAATGCTTCCTATGTGCTAGATGCTGTTTTTAAGCAATTACATGTTTTATCTCATTTATTTCTCACAACAACCCTATGAGATAGGTTCTCCTACTGTCCCCATTTTATGGATGAGAAGAGTGGCCCAAAGGGACCTGCATGACTTATTCCCAAAGTCACAAAACTCCAAAGTGATGTATCGTCACACTCTTTCCTCGGTGCCACACTGACTGTAGTTGAAGAGATAACCCTAGCTCTGCCTCTGGTCTACCAGGCAGGGCCCTCCTGCAGATCAGGAGGGACTGATGCTGTGAGTGGTGGTTGCTACCTCTCTGAGTCCTACACCGGGACAGACACACGTGTGCAGGCCCAGGGGCCTACAGAGCAGGGAAGCAGCATCCATGTGGCCTGGCCATGCGGCCAGGAGTGGTCCAGCCGGGGGCCCCTTGAAGCTGAGCCAGGAGCCGAAGCACAGTCACACCTCTCTCTGATGTGAAGGGACACCTCCTCTGTGACTTCTCATACACAGCTTTGCTTCCCCGTGTTATCAGGTCTTACATTGTCCACTACCTCTTTTCCTGACCCAAGAAAAACCTCCAAACCAAGCCTGGTTTAAACTCTAACACTTGACACCATTTCTCCTTTTGCCAAGTGGATCAGGATCTGGGAGGCCTTTCTAGCGAGGATCGGCCCATTCCATCCCTCCCGAAACACCCAACTGAGCAAGAAGTTCCATTCCTAGAGTAGTGGCAGCAGCTGGCCCATGCTGGGCAGTCATTTATCACTGACATTGTTTAGAACCACCGGTGCACAGTGAAGACGAAAAGTAGCCCGACTGTTAGTATAGCGTCATCATGGCTTTTAAATTCTCTGAGACCACGCACACCATCATTGCCTGTACCCAGGGGACTGCTCCCACATGTCCTGTCCCCTTGGCAGGCCACTCCATGAGTTCCACAGCCAGTGCCTCGGTCAGCAAACTATCTGCTCCTCAGACAATTCCTTAATGTCATGCAATAAATTGCCTGGGCACTTATCAAATTAAAGATAAAGATTTCCCTTTTTAAAGATCAGAGTTCAAATGTCCATCAGACTAAATCGAATGACTAGGGGAAAGGTAAGTTGCATTTTCCTTTTAGGAATAAATGCTTACTTTCACTTATCCATATATCAAGGTGCAATTTTAATTGCTCTTATATGACAGGAGTGTCCCTTGCCTATAAATTTGCCCATTCATTGCAACCATATGGCCAACTCCACAAAGAAATGACGTTGGAAGCAACCTGCGACCCCGAACTGTCCTGACACCCGGCCTGTTCCAGTCCTCTCCCCAGAGGAGGCCAGCGCACTCACTGTCTCCCAGTTTCTTATCAACACTTCCTGCAGACAGGCCTTCCATACCGCCCAGCCACTGAGGAGAGAACCTAGCAGGGAAGAACTAAAAGGGACAAGCACCAGGCGGCCTGGGTTCCTGTCTCTGCCTGGTGCAGGTCAACTTCCAATTACAAACCAACACACAGAAGGCTTCTGCTTACCTGAGCTGTAACTCTTCATCTTCTGCAATGTTCTCAGAACTTTGTGTATGTTTTTCATGCTGGTGTCTTTCTGGCTGTATAAAAGAAGCCGCTGAGCATCTGAGAACAGGCGAGACACACTGCGGGGGGTGCAAGAAAAGCAGAGAAGCTCTGGTCAGGCCCGCTGTCTCTCTCACTTGAACCAAGTACCTGCCCCGGTACACATGCCCCAGCCTGGCTGCCAGGTCCTGCACTCCTACTGCTCCCCACACCCAGCCTCACTTATACCCCCGATTTCCAACCTCCCACCTACCATCCCTGCCCCAAGGGCTCTTCCCCATGTGTCCACACAGTGAAATCTTACCACCCCCTTCAAGGACCAGCCCATGCGCCTCCTCTCCAGGAAGCCCTCCCTCACATACATACATATACACACACACACATTCTCTCTCTCTCTCTCTCTCTCTCTCTCTCTCTCT
>NW_017731908.1:545861-549449 GCF_001890085.2 Hipposideros armiger | reverse complement strand
CGGAGTACTCCATGACTTCTTACAGACAAAGCACAAAGCAGAGTGCCTGGCACAATGTAAAGGCTCAGTGAATGGGCCTGGTAGGGTTATTGAGGCACTGGGGTCTGAGCCTATAACAGTATTCACTCTGCTACTATCCCATGGAAAAACTCCTTCCATCTCACAACTACCACCTTCCGTCATCTTACCATTTTCATGCAAACGTGCTAACAGAATCTACCCAGAGGCTAACCCAGAGCCAGGACTTGCTACACTGCATTTCCATATTGGGGCCCTTCTAGCTGCCTTTTTCCTTCCATCCATATTCCAACCGGAGACAACATCCGAAGTCAGGATATAACAAGATCTGATCACCGTGGCTCCGCTGAAGGGACTCTGGCCTTTTGATCATTTACTTAGTTAACCTTCTTATCTTCCTGTTAATAGTTCAAGGAAAACCAAACAAGGTCCTTTGCCTAAGTCAGCTGCTCCTCGGGCAAGGGGAGACTTATGTAACCCAACTAAGTACTCGAAAGACCAAGGGAGTCTCCCCTTCAACCTCCAAAAGATACTGGCACCAAGGACAGGGTGGTGTTGGTCCTGGCAGCACAGGGCAATGGAAGGTGAAGGTATTTCAGGCTATACCTTGGTGGGTGAAGCAAAGACCCTTCCTTGTATGTGGTGTCCCACCTTATCTGCAGACAAAAGCAGCAAGAGGACTTAGCACTGAGTGCACAAGATGACAATCAAATAGCATAATGGACTCCCAGGACCCAGGGAAATAATGAGGACATGGATGGTTCCAGGTCAAACTGCAAAAGATTTATGGGGAAGAATCACAGAGCGATCCTTGGCTTCCAGAGATAAGATAGCTCTGCAAGATTCCCCTTAGCTGTCTCCCTTCCAGCTAGGTCCCTACAAGGTGGTGAGAACAGGAGGTGAGGCTGCAAGAAGTGCATCAATGGAAAGCACACGTCGTATCTTCCTTCTACATGTATAGAAATTCTATAACATTCCTGAGAATCGATGGCCTAGATTCAGCAGGCTCTGGGTTAAAATTAAATAACTTGACCAAGATCACAACCTCAGCACGTGCCGGAGCCCGAATTGAAACAAACCCCAATTTGTCTGATCCAAAGCTTGCATATTTCTACTGCACCACCTTGCCTACTTGTGCTCATTCTAGAGAGAAAATAGCCAAACAGATGAAAAAGCTTGGTTTCCCCTAAAACGTGCATTTCAGTGGGGCTTAGGGTAATGCTTAAATATTGGGTTGTCGGAAATGTCATGACGTATTTTTTCTATGTTTTTCGTTGCAAAAATGCATCATGGCTTTCCCGACAACCCAATGAAATCAAACCTGCATTTGCTCATCCATCTTTGGGGTTCCAAGAGAAAGCAGAATTACCTCCCAGGCTCACAAATTGAGTGTATATTTCCTTTTATGTTCTTTTCCTTTTTGAGAAAATCTGAAACTCTGGTAGAATGGTCTTCGGGTTTTGTGGAGGTTTTAAACACTTGAATATATATATGTGGACTAGAAAATTAGCAGTTATGTGCCGTGAGAGAGATGGGACCAGACCAAGAATGCAATTAAAAGGTAACCCTAGCTCCATCCCTTTCCTGTCCTGCCAGCCTGTGGGGCCGGCAGGTTGTGGGGAGAGCTGGTTAATGGTAGGATAAGTTACAGGGACAATGGAACAGGGGTTCCAGCCAAACCTCCTCCATAAAAGTTGATCATTTAGACTGGGACATTTCTGCAGGGTCAACCCATCCCGCAAGCCCAGCTAGGAGAGAAAAATATGATTGTAGGATAACACGCATGACAACCATATAGTGTAGGTATATTACTCCTCTTTCATAATGATGAGAAAACTCAGGGACCAAGAACTAAGTCACTTACCCAAGGTGCTATACCTAGTAAGTACTGAAACCAGGATCCAAGCCCAAGTAACCTGACATCATCTAAAGCTGGTGTTCTCCACCACTACTGTATTTTCTACACTCACTGTAAAGGCCATCATTAAAACACAAGATTGGGAGTCAGACAACTTGAGCCTTATTTCATCTCTGTCACTTATTAAGTGTGTGTGACCTTGGTCAAGTCCCTTAACTTCTCTGAGCCCCAATTTACCTATCAAGCAAATGATAACAATAATAAGGTCCATTTGACAAGGTGGTTACCAGAATCAAATAAAATTAGTCCATCTGAGAAGTTCTACACAAATGCTACTTAAAATTTTGTGTTCCATGATTTGCAACTGTGTAGTAAGGACATAATGCATATGCAAAAGGCTGGCAGGGACCAGATGACAGTGGTGTTAAGACACTGCCTTCGGGGAGTTTTTTTAATCACCACTTTCTGAACTATCAGCAAGGTTATTTTACTTTCGTGACTTAGAATGTATGACAGATGTTGGCTATTATTATAATTATTATTACCATCATTCACTAGGACGGAAAATAGTTTCCTGAGTTCATGCCTTATCAAAAAATCGGAAGTCTGGCTTTTCTATTCCAAACCATTCACCGTGTTTCCTATAGATAGCATCTTGGGAAAGGTCAAATTTAGTCCATGCCCATTGTCTAGATTTCACTGGCCCCGTGGTGAGTCTCAGGAGGATGCTCAGATACTCACATTCATGTTGTTCATAGGGTGGGTAGCTCAGCCGAACAGAGATCAGGATCAGGAAGATAAAGAGAGGCCAGGCCACTTCCAGTAACAGCTGACACTGAGTGGGAAATAAGACAGAGCACTGTGAATTTAAATAATAACAAGGATACCCAATGCTGCTAGGCGTTGGGAAATCTACAGGAAAGTTAACTGAACAATTGGTAAACTTCTCCAGTCTCTCCCACCATTCTCTCAGCTCTCATAACACTGAACTGTTTGCAGTTCTCACCTTGTAACATACTATTCCATACCTCTGTGTTTTCCTTAAGAAAGGGAAGATGCTTCCCATCCTGCTTCGTCTGGCTCACTCCTGCTCATTCTTCAAGACTCAACCAGGTGTAATTTCGTTCACTAAAATCTCAGGCTCAGCTAGAAGCCCTTCTCCTGTGCTTCCACCACCACCAAGCCCCTGAAATCATCTGTTTCTACCACTGGCTTCCTCATAGCAATATGAGCACACTGAAGGCAAGCACTGGGTCCCAGTCATCTTTGCATCCTCAGCCTCAATGCAGTTTCAGGTATGTAATGGCCATTTGTTAAAAGAGGAGGCCAGGACAACCTGCTGTGCTAAATACACACCACCTCTGCTCCTTTAAATGCACACAAAGTTGCACCCCATGGAGCTGCGAAGAAGGCTCCAAAAAACAATGGAAATTCATACATAGTTCCATATTGACCTCCATGCACCCTGGACTGGAAAGAGCTGGGAAGAGTGCAAAATTCTTCCCCATCCATCAAGATCTGGCCACCATCTTCCCCCGTGTGGGTTAGAAGATCATTACACTTATAAGTAAGCATGAGACAATGGTTAAAGCAATGAGGTTTCTCTAAAGGAAAACCCTGCCTCAATGAGTTACAAAGGGAAAAATAAGTGCAAAGTCAGCATGGAAACCATTAGACATAATTTAATTGAACCAGTGGTGTTCAAACACCTA
>NW_017731908.1:542806-544166 GCF_001890085.2 Hipposideros armiger | reverse complement strand
CCCTCTTTAGAAGAAGGCATGCTATCAACGGGGTCTCCAAGGCCAAAGATGGGGCTGGTCTTGTTTATATAAATAATCCCAAAGCGGCAACACGCACTGACATCTCCAAGCTTTCAAAATTGGGCCTCATCTACCAACTGAGTTGGACATCCCTCCTCAGGATTCCCCAAGTACTCTGTGCCTTTATCAGCACTTGGCCCAGCAAGGGTCCTGTTTATATGGGAGTGTCTCCCCTAGTGTCATTTCTTCTCACTAAACCTACCACATGATAAGGGCTTAATAACATGTTTGTTGAGCAAGAGAATGAACTAAAGTTTATAAAATAATGAAGATGGAAATACAAATCAGTTGAGCCCTTTGGGAAAGCAATTTTGCCATATGTCTCCCAAAAACATGTTTATCACCTTTGACCAAGTAATATTTCTGGGAACACATCAGATGGAACTAAATTTAAAATACCAAAAAGTTACATATATGAAATTATTCATTCATGGAAACACTCTCATTGGAAAATACTGGAAACAACTTAATTGCACAGCAATAGGGAAATGATTAAATGATGGTATATCTACTCAACGATATACTATGCAGTCATTACAACAACGTTTATGAAACACAGACACTATCAACAATATAATATTACGTGAAAAAAGCAAAACACAAAATTATATCCATTTCAAGCTTATAGCTAAATAAAATCACAAATATTAACAGACAGGAATAAAACATGTTAAAAATGGCATAACTGTGTATGAAAATTCAGAAAAAAAAATAATAAACTGAGGGAAAACAATTAAATAAAGAGTATGAGTAAGATAACTAGTCCTCAACCTTGAAGCTCTGAAGCTACCATTTATACTTTTAGGATAAATAGTAGCTACCATTCATTTAAAGTCCAATATGTAGTAGGCATGTTATATATGGATTATTACATTTAATCCTTAGAACAACCTGTGATGTAGGAACCATTATTGTCTCCATTTTATATGTGGCAAGGCTAAAGCTCAAGGAAGGGTAACCACAAAGCTAGTCAGCAGCACGGTTGAGATTAGCGGACAGTTCTGTCCAACCCCTGAGGCCACATGAAATTCTATTTGACACAGCAAGTGGCACAAGTGGGAAATGATTCCACTAGATGGCGTGGTCAAAAACCATCAACAGGTTTCATACAGGTAAAGTGAACCCATGGCTCATAGATTTATTATAGTTACAGCTAATACTGAGCCCCTACTATGTACAAGGGATATTTAATTCTCACAATAACTCTGTGAGGTAGGTTGTACCATTACCATTTTAGAAGTAAAGAAACTACGGTTCAAACAGGTTATGAGCCATAGCCTGGTAACAGAGCCCATCTGCA
>NW_017731908.1:528307-539371 GCF_001890085.2 Hipposideros armiger | reverse complement strand
CTAGAATCCGCGTGCATGTGTGTGTGTGTGTATTCTTTATGGATTGTATGAGTTCCCTGTGATAATTTTAAACGTTTTGTGTTATCATTTCAATGTTTATCTAAACAAATTTGAATAAACATGGATTTTCTGAATGCCTACTTTATAACAAGTTCTGGCACGAGATTTCAAAGCCTAAGTTTATATTTGTGCTTGTGATTGTGTTGGCACCAATATAATTGTAGCAGTCTAATGAGAAAGGAACAGATGCAGACACAATTTATGAATGATGAGACTGGGCCAAATGAAAGCCAAATGACATCAAATGAAGGTCATTAGGAAAATGGTTGGAGAATTGAATCCTTAGAACACAGTGGTACAGACTGTCGAAACTCAAAAGGATTGGCACGGCACCATGCACTACCATATTCACGTTACTACTTGTAATTTGGCTTCAGCTAAACAATGTCAGCTGTCTTACTACGTTAACGGTGCTAATTTGAATTGTATTGGTTTTGCAATTTTGCTTGCATTTAATTTGTAAATGTGTGTCCTACGGTTGTATAATAGCACATACAATAAGGGGTTTGTATCTAGTTTCACATATGTACGTATTTAAGCAACATTTTAATAAAAAGAAATGTAGTGAACACAAAGAGACCCTGACGTTTCTGTTCTTTTAAAGAAGGTCCAAGCATTATTCTAGTTTGATAAACACTCAATTAAATGATCTCCAAGGTCCCCTATAGCTCTTTGAGTTTAAGAAAGATGATAATTTTGGTTACAGACATATTAGGCATCAGTAAGATAGCCAAGTGGGGATGCAGGCTCAAAACTCAGGGGAAAAGGCAGGGCAAGAAGCAGGGGTTTGGAAGCCAACTACAGAGAGGTGCAGCTAAACCCAGAAGACAAGATGGGATTTCTAGGGGTGGTCAGATATATGGAAGCAAGCTCACTATGCCCCATAGCCTTCACCTTCCTCTGTAGAAAAATAACTTTCACCTGCATGCTAAAGATAATCTTCTCAGGATTACTCAAACAATTACTGCCCCACTGGGAAGTGAATGGCCAAGTCTCTGTTTTATATTCCTCCAGGCTTGTAGTCAAACCTGAGAGAGTTCACACTGACACGGAAAGATTCAGTCTCTGATCTCTAAAAGCTGGGCCATTAATTTGCTTCATTCTCACCCCCCAGGAATACAGGGGTCCATTAGGTGCTCTTGGAGAGCCAGAGAGCCCCCCAGGCTGCAGGAAAAGGAAAGAGTGGAATGGTCGGGGGCAATTCTGTGCCAGATTCCAGAGCTCAGAACCCATGCCTGGGCACTAACACAAACCAAAGCTCACATTTCTGCCTGGTTGCAAATCTGCACTCTATGATAAGTGATAGAGCCACATCAGGACCACGTAGTCCTGTGTCCACCAGGCCACGTTCACTCAATCACTTTGAGAAAAGCCAGGAAGACTCCCTTTCCTCCCTTCTCCAATCCCCAACTCAAATCCAGGAAGAAAAGCATGGCAGAACCCCCAGAAAAGCCCAAGCTTACTGTTTGTCTTCTTCTGAAAGTAAGGTTCTTCCACAGCAGCAACCTCAGCTGAGGCCAGCAAGCCATGTTCCCTCAGCCAGCACCCACAGCCGCCTGAGTGTGGCTCGGAGCCCGTGGAGACAGTGGCCGGAGCACACAGCAGGGACGCTGTGGCTGGTCATTAACTGAAAGATAAAGCAGAACAGAGAGCGCTGTCAGTCACTGCTGCAAAGCCACACGCCAGTGAGGGCTGTGCTCCAGCCCCCTCACCGGAGACCTCAAACAGCCAGCTCTGTGTCATGACCACTTCTCAATAGGTCATGAGTCCCCGACTTCCAGCCTCAGGGTTCTCCAGTAAACAGGGATTCTGGGGTTTTCTTGGCGGCAACCTGGGAGCTAGCGGTTATAATCCTACTCATTTTAGCTCCATTGGTGTGATCACTTGGGAATGAAACATACACTTATGAAAACAGATTTAAGCGAGCAACCTTAGGTGGTCAAAACACTGAGGCTGGAAATAGCATAAGGGAAGCCCCGAGACCTGCCTCCCTCACATAAAATGTCAACAACATTCATAAACTTTGCCTCGAAACTGGAGTAATTTATGTTATTCCTTGAAATTCTCTGCAGACTACATTTTCATCTGGCCACAAAGCTGAATTGTTCAAATGACAAATGGCACCACGGATAAATCTGGAAAGCCACAGTGTGTTTTAGATGACTATGAATAATCACCAAGGAAATGCTACCAACACCTGGCTCCCAGGTGACGAGGACAACCCCAGTGCTGTGTGTCTGTGGAAAGAAAACAACATCCCGTGGAGAAACAAGTCGGCTAAGGCCAGCGGAGAGCACCGCCTGTGAAACTGACAAGCTCCCACCGTCCAGACATCTGCACACTCTGGCCCTGCTCCATCTGCACCTGTACACAGGGCCCGGCTGCTCCTTGTCAGGTGTCACAGGTGCCTCCTCGGAGGGTTGTTTTGCCATGCTAGGAGAAGGGGAGGTTCCTGTAAACAGGGGATACAACATTTTTGTGTGTCCCAACTGCCTACTCGACAGCTGTATTTATTTAATGCTGGAATATTCCCAAGTAGTCATACTAAAGTTAAAGTGGGGGAAGGGGCAGAAAAATGTAAAGTAGGGCAGCCAGATGGCTCCATTGGTTAGAGCACATGCTCTTAACAACAAGGTTGCCGGTTCGATTCCCACGTAAAATGGCGGGCTGTGGCCCCGGCAACTAGATTGAAAGCAGCGACTGGACTTGGAGCTGAGCTGCGCCCTCCACAACTAGATCAATGGACAACGACTTGAATTGGAGCTGATGGGTCCTGGAAAAACACAGTTTCCCTTCCCCAATAAAATCTTCAAAAAAAAAAAAAGTAAAGTGGAAGAGGCAGTGAGGGGTACACAGGTTAAATCTGGGCCTGTGGAAACCAGCTTTACTTCCAAAATGGCTTAATCACCGTGGGCCCTAGTGGAGTAGAGAAGGGAGTGGGTTATTATGCACAAGGAACAGACAGCAGACGGAGCTAAGGGTGTAGTGACCAGTTGTGGATACAAAACCAAGTAGCAGACTAAAATTCCCTGAGTCCAAACAGATCTCAATGCAAAGGTTAACCTCTAGTAGGACTTTATCCTTTTGTCCCCCACCCCATAATGACCTGGATTAAAAGCTTCTAAAGAAGAAAAGAGGGTGAAGGGAATTCGCTATATCTGAGAAGAAGGAATAACCCATTCACTATGTATTCGAATTAATTCATTGACAATCCAACAAATCAGTAATTCCTCTGAAATATTCAAGCCTTAGGATATACAGAGGGTGCCAAAAAAANCTGTCTTAATAAATCTCCCACAGCCCTTCATCCATTCTAACTCATGCCATGGTTCTGCGCGTTCCAAGAAATCTTCAATGGCTCATTTGGCAAATACTCATTAAGCCCATATGTCTGATGTTGAAGTCAGGAGCCAGGAATACGAAAACTATAGAAAGCGGCATCCTGGCCCTCCGGGAGCTCACACCCAAGGAAGAGAAAGGCCAGACAGTGGGACCTTGCAGTGTGATATTCTAGATACCCACAGAGCAAGAAGGGTGATCTGAGAACAAAAAGGATCAAACTCTCCCAGCCCTGGCTGTGAGCTCCTTGAGGGCAGGCGTCTTCCCACTCACATCTCTCTATCTACCCCTGGCCAGCTGGTTCAGATACACAGTGAGTGTCTGCTACACGAGTGGGCTAAGTGACAGATGTCACTTAGGTGTGCTGTGTCTCCCTTCTTGGCTTACCAGCTGGTGTTCGGCCCCCCAGCCACACGACTTTTAGCTACACATCGTTACTCCTAAAATACACCACAGGAAGGTCTTAAATCCTGGCAGTGCTCCCTGCCCTCATTTTGCAGACTTCATCACACAAACCTTTACAAAAGCAACTCCACTCAAATCCAACCATGCAAAATTCTCCAGAGGTGGAGAAGGGAAAGTATTAACCGACAAGTTTTGGAAAGGAAACCTGTCCTGGTACTTACATGGATTTGTTAAAGTTTCCGACAACCCCAGGAGCCTCACCAGGAGTCGGATAACGGAAACACGGGTTATTGGCATTACAGATAATCCCCTGAATCCACGGAAGCGTTCCTGCAGAGGGCATGGCTTTGTTTGGAAAGTGGCCTGTTGACATCCAGGAGGAGAAAAATACAGGAGAAACATTAATTCTCTGTAGCGCTGTTGGGACTTGATCTTCATCTCTATTGGTTCCACCCATACATTCTCCATCCCAAATCTGTCTGTCCCACCCCCATCTCCCAGAGACCTGCCACCTCTGACAACTCTGAGTTTCCAACTCAGAGTTGGAAACTAGACATCAGATAGCAATTCTTAATCGACCTGACATCATCAATAGGATGGGATTCATGACACAAACCTGGGAGAAGTCGGGGGAGGGGTAGATCAGACCATATACTGAGAGGGACCTTTTCCTCTCTTGTTCTGAGCGCCGTATTTCTGTTAATGCAATCTGAGATTGCGTTAGGCTTTTGGGTATCCGTGTCNCACTTCTGATTATGGCGAACTACTGCTTGAGCAACGCGGACCATAGTGTCCACTTGTATACATTTTTTTGGCATCCCCAGATAAATAGATATAGATATAGGTATAGATAAAGATATAGGTGATATATAGATAGATAGATAGACAGATAGATAGATATATCTACAGATATATATAGAGAGATATAATTTGCTCAGCAAACCTCTTTCTAATTCTGCCTGGTTGCAAATCTGCCCTCTTTGATAAGTGATAGAGCCATATCAGGATCACATAGTCCTCTGTCCACCACAATCATTCAATCACTTTGAGAAAAACCAAGAAGGCTCCCTTTCTTGACACAGACCACCACTCCCAAAGGTACAGAAATGGTTATATGCTGTTCAAACAATCTTTTCTATTCCATTATTTCTAGCAAAACCATCATGGATGTCTGGAAAGGTAGAAATGGCAAAATAGAAAGGACAAAATATGAATCGCCTAGTGTTGGAGTCCCCAGGGCCAAACCAGAACACAGAATTGCCTCCCCTAAACCTGAGTAGAGAATCTCAGAAGAAGGGAAGACACACCTCGATAGAAGATTCATGAAAAGAGAAAGGCCCGGAGGAGTTTTGAGGGGGAATGTTTTCCTAAAATTAGAGTTCCTGGATCTCCAGGTACAGGTTTTGACCCCAGGGACCCTCCAGGAGACAGGGAGAAAAGGTTATCAAGAAGTAGCCCAGAGCAGCGGTAAAAGGTTCTGCTCTGGCTTTGTTTCTTGCCCCATTCCCCCACCCTCCTTGGCATGGCCCTAGCTGCCTACATAACTCCCTCCTCCCACGTCAAAACACAGCAGTCACTGGGAGGAGCAATTCCGTCCAAAGAGGAGGGTTTGGCAAAGCCCGAACCCCTCTGCACAGGTAACTGAAGCCAAAGGGACATTTCTACATCGGTTTTCCAAGGAAGTGAACAAACCAACCTAAATGAAAATGAAGGCAGTACTATGTACCAGATTTCTCAACGATTCAAAGCTAGTAGCACACTCACTTTTGCCCTTCTGCCCATTTCCAGATACTGGCTGGAAAGGGTCCCACTTCACAATCGCTGCCAGTCAACAGGCCACTGTCATCTGACAACAACCCCTTCACTGGGCTCCCTGCCTCCAGTCTTGGCCTCTTCCCATCCATTTATCACAGAGCAACCAAAGTTATTTGACTAAACTGAATATCTACATGTGCCACACACCCCCCCCCCACTTAAAACCCTTTGCCAGCTCCCCACCCCGCTGAGGATAAAGTCTAATCTTCACTGTAGTTTACCTGGCATCCCTGATGACTGCAGCCTCCTCTCTCACTACTCCCCACCTCCTGGTTCCCCAAAAAATCTACTGACGGGCTCTGAATGGGCCACAGTCTCTCCTGTCACTGGGACTTCCTGGTGTGTGCCCTGTGCTGAAACACAGTCAGCCTGGCTAACTCTTCCTCAGCCTTCGGTCTCCATTTAGCTGTCCCTTGTTCAGGGTCCTTTCCTGATCACCTCCCCTGCACTGACACCTAGGCGACAGCCCCTCCTCTATGGTCTCAGGGCAGTGTGTTCTGCCCACAGCATTACTCCCACTTTCTGAGACCGACCAGGGGCCATTCCTCTTCCTTCATCGCTGTTTCCCCCAGTATGAAAAAGAGTACCCGGCATATCGTCAAAGCCCAGAGAATGTTTGCTTAATTAATTAACTAAGAGGAGGACCTGAGAAATAGGGTTTCAGAATAGAAGGGTGGTGGCATTCCTGGGTCTGTGGTAAGCAATTTCTAAAGTTTGATTAACTAATTCGGGCAAATTGTCCCCAGGGAGGGAACTCTATGTTCAGAAGTCTTCCATCACACACTCGTGAGGGCCACAAAGGGCTGTTGAATTCCCAGGTGATTGCTGGGGCAGCGGGGAAAATGTAATTGAATCTACGTCTGCTTCCCACAAACACCAGGTTGAGCTAAGCATGGAGCAGACCCCCCGATGGCCAGCAGAGCCACGAAATCTGCTCTTTGCCAAGCTGCATGCTAATCTTTTGGCCAATTTTTTAAAGAAAACTTCACTTCAAATGCTACTGATATTAAAAGTTATTCATATCTAGAGAATACAACACACTGCTAAAACATGACCTTCTAAAATACACAAAGATGTCCAACATCATTAGTTGCAGAGAAATGCAAATTAAAACCACAATGAGATAACACTACACACCCATTAGGACTACTAAAATTTTTAAATTTTAAAGCGAGTATGTGAAGCAACTGGTACTCTCACACTACCCGTGGGAACGTAAAATGGAACAGCGACTTTGCTAAACAGTTTGGCAGCTTCTTGTAAAGTTACACACAGACTGATGATACAACCCAACCATCCCATCCTAGGAACAACAGTCCCCCTTTATCTGCAGGGGATATGTTCTAAGACCCCCCAATGGATACCTGAAACCACAAATAGTAACACACCCTATATACATACCTATTAAAAAGCTTAATTTATAAATTAGGTACAGTAAGAGCTTAACAACAGTAACTAATAGTAAAGTAGGACAATTATAACTGTATACTGTAGTAAAAGTTATGTGAATGTGGCACCATTAAGTAAAATAGGGGTGACTCGAACACGAGCACTGCAATACGGCAACAATCAATCTGATATGAGAAGGCTACTAAGTGACTAACAGGTGGGGAACATACAAGGTGGGGATACGCTTTACAAAGGTGTGATTCATGTCCTGGGCTGGACTGAACAGGATGGGGCAAGATTTCATCATGCTACTCAGAATGGCGCACAATTTAAAACCGATGAATCGTTGAGCTCTGGAATTTTCCATTTAATATTTTTGGACTGCGGATGACTGCTGGTAACTGAAATCACAAAAAAATGAAACCACAAATAAGGGGGGACTACTGTATTCACCACAAAGAAATGAGAGCATATGTCCACACAACTGTACATGAATGTTTGTAGAAGTCTATACAGAACAGCCCAAACTGGAAACAACACAAATGTCCATCAACTAGTGAATACATGAAAATGGAATACTAGTCAGCAGTAAAAAAAGGAACAAACTACTGATATAGTCAAGAGTGGATGAATCTCAAAAGGCTTCTGCTAAGAGAAATAAGCCACACACACACACACACACACACACACAAACACACACACTACATTCTATATGACTCCATTTACACTTCACATTCTGAAAAGCTGAAAGAATGAGAACAGAAATCAGATCAGTGACGGCCAATGGTTATGGGTGGGGGAGGGGACCGCCTGCAAAGCAGCAGTGAGTGATGGAAATATTCTCTATCATGATTTCCGCAGTGGTTCTACAACTACATACATTTATCAAAACTCATCACTTAAAAAGGACACATTTAACTGTGTGTAAATTACATATCAATAACCTGACTCCCCCCCACCAAAAAAACCCACTTGCCTTCTATTATAATAACATACCCTACAAGTCAAATCATACCTTGAAAAACTAAGAACTGCATAGTGTAAAAAGCTTGATTACTGTGTGATTCCTTAGGAAGGTGAATAGTGAATAAAATATGTACCACCTATTCATTCAACGAACAACTGCAGCCTTAGCTCTACAAGGCACCCATTAGCCACAATATTTATTGAGTGCCTATCATGTGCCAGGCGCTGTTGTAGACCCTGGAGATTCAGCAGTGAATAAAATAAGCAAAGTTCCTGCTCTCATGGAACTCCTATTCTAACAAGGGGGTGGACAAATAGGAGTGGGTTGTTAAGGCAGTGAGTGGTAGGAATAATAAAGAAAAATAAAGCAGACTATGGGGACAGAAAGTAATGGGGGGTCAGCAACTCCTTTCTGATGAAGCACCTTTGGGACAGTGAAATGAGAGGGTGGGCCATATGTTACTTGTAAAAGAGTCACCAAGTGGGCCAGCCGAGTGGCTCAGTTGGTTAAGAGCTCGCTCAAGAGTTTGAGCTCTGAGCAACAGTGGTTCGAGTCCCGGCCCAAGCTGAGCAGCTGCTGAGCTGCCAACAGGTGNCGCTGTTCAGCTTCCAGCTTTTACTTATTCTTCCTGTTCTTCCCGGCGGCAGCACACAAGGCCCCTAGAGCAGGGGAGCCTCCTTGAGACCTGCACATGGGTGCCCCACTTAACACATGTACCACTCACTCAGCAAATACTCAGAGCGCAGGAGCGAGGCTGTGGGGCCAAGCATATACACTACGGGCTCTCAGAGGAAGGTAAACAAGCAATGATTCCCCATACATTGTGGCAAGAACAAGCATGGAGCTGCTAACTTCTTCCCTGCCTAATGAATGGGCAGGACGAGTTCTGACTATGTGAGTTAACCCAGTGGAACCAAAACCCTTACCATGCTCCAGTGTTAAATCATATAATCTACAATAGAAATCCAAGCAAGGTAGATTGGAAAATAACTACTCGTCAGAACCTAAGATCCAGGGACGTTAAACCCTTAGTGCAGATAAAGCAAAGCCTGCTAAAAAGAGCCTGTGCCTGCAGGGCCACCAGGAAATTGGTTCTGGTGCTGCATCCATGACTGACCCACTCTGAACCCCTACCCCCTGCCCCAAATCTCAGTTCTGTCAACTGTCTAGGGGGCAGGCCGGATTTTTCCAGCGTTGACACTCTAAGCATCTGCAACCTGAAATAAACCGCCTTTCTTTTTAGTTCAGCAAAATATATTTCCTTTAGACTTTAGGAAGGGAGGTACTAAGGACAAGCTAGCAGGCAGTGCTATATCATCTAGAAAAGCCCTAGTGTGTCAAGAGGTTGTATCCCTACTTCCTCCTTCAACAGGAACTCTGCCACAAGACTACCAATTGCCTTCCAGTAAACCTGCCTATCTCACTAATGCTAACTCTTTTAAAACTCATAAGCTATACTGAGTAAGAAGCAACAAGCTCAAGACCAGTGGAGACTGGCCTAGTCTGGATGGCCCAATCCCACATCCTGTTTTAGGACCCTATGCTCCTGACTCCTTGGTTGACCTTGGGGAAATCCTTGCCCTGCTTTGTGCCTCGGTATTCTTATCTGTAACATGAGAGGCTCGGACTGCACCACCCTTGAGACCTCCTTTCGTTGCTAAGACGATATGATTCTTGCCCCCTACTCACTGGCTAATGGACACACCACAGCAGAGATGGTTTCCCATCATGGTGGCTGCTGCCACCAGGAAGAGACAAGGCAGGAGGCCTGGACCACACAGTAGCTAAGAAATAAGGATGAGAGATGAACATAGAGGACTTGAGAACACCAGAATCTGGGAAGAGCCGTAGAAGGCAGGGAGAGAGGCGAAGANCTCAATGAGTTACAAAGGGAAAAATAAGTGCAAAGTCAGCATGGAAACCATTAGACATAATTTAATTGAACCAGTGGTGTTCAAACACCTACAGATGCTGATTGACTTATGACTTGATAAATCCATAGTAAATTTAAAATACTGTAAGTCGAAAATACATGTACTACACCTAACCTACTGAACATCATAGCTTAGCCTAGTCTGTCTTAAACATGCTCAGAAAACTTACTTTCGCCTACAGCAAAATCATCTTACACAATGAATACACTATAGATTATCAGTTGTTTACCCTCATGATCGTGTGCCTGACTGGGAGCTGCAGCTCACTGTTGCTGCCCAGCAACACAAAAGAGTATCATACTGCATATCAGTAGCCAGGAAAAAGATCAAAATGCAAAGCATGGTGTCTACTGAATTGGTAATCACTTTGGCACCATTGTAAAGTCTAAAAATTATAAGTCAAACTATCGTAAATTGAGGACCATCTATACACTGCCTGATCTCTCACCTCTTTCTTCCTTTTAGTTCTAGACTCTGAAGTTCTAATTAGGATGAACACCAAAGAGCTCAAAAGAGTCATGGAGCCTTGTGGTTAAGAGTAATTACAACTGTGGCTTCAGAGCCATAAAGCCAGGAGAACGCCCCCCTTTTAACAGAATTTTTTTCTTGGTCCTCAAGTCCATATATTTTTATTGTAGAAAATGTGAAACTTAAAAATACAGAAAAGTAGAAAAAAAGTAAATATAAATCACTCTTATTCCTACTTCTCAGAGAGAATCCCTAGTAAATTGAGCTAACAATGGTTCTCTGTTAGTATTTCGTGTCTTTTTTTCTATGCATACAGAAATAATATTTTTTCTCTGCAAAATTGAGATTACACAGCATATATAGTTTTGCATTTTGCTTTTTCATTTAACATCATACAGGGTGAGTTTCCCATGATATAAAATATTCTCTTAAAGTATGTATTTTAATGGCCACTTAATATTCCACACTATGAATTGATCATAATTAACTTTTCTGATATTGCTGGTGCTTCACATTGCTTTGGGGTTTCTATTTATTATTTGTTATTGGATTTTTGGTATTTTAACAACCCATTTTTAATTTCCAAAGACCTTTGATATAGTTCCACATTAATTTCTGTTTAAAAATCTTCTTTTTGGAAGAAAATACAAGGATGATAACAGTAGATGTCATGGGGTGACAAGAAAA
>NW_017731908.1:506202-525762 GCF_001890085.2 Hipposideros armiger | reverse complement strand
AGGATTCAAAACCAGTCCCACTCAAGGGTCCCAGCTCTTAGCCACTATGCACCGCAACCTCCTATGTCCCCTGCCCTATCACCAGAGTATCTAGGTTCTTGATCTTTCAAAGCGCTTGCTGAGCGGAGTCCCTAACATGCATGCATGAATGAAGAGACTGTCTCCAAAGCTCACCCCCCGCCCACGCACCAGAGATCACGATGGACAGAATTTAACCCATGCCCTTTTCCTGTGTACCTCTAAAATTATTTCTGTCATTGAACACAAAATACACCTTCCAAACTCAGGGGGATGGTTCTAAGTATTTCTTTTCCTAATAAACCTCCCTCTAGAAACCTACCTTGACTGCTGGCAGGCATGCCATTCTGGCTCCACTCATTATCAAAATCAGATTTGTCCCCCATCCCTACACTTAGCACTTTTCCATCACATAGTCCCTCATAAATAGCTTAGAAATAAAACTGATGCTTTACTGCTCTAAATGCCTATAGAAAACTCTGTTAAATCTTGCTTTGTAACTACCCACCCACCTCCAAACCTCTCCCCCAGGAGGTGGGGGAGATGGAAACGCTGTTTTCAAAAGGTGTTTCCCCAAAGTCAGACGCCTTCTCTCAGTGTTGGGTATTAAAATAATAATCCTGACGTTGAACTGAATTGCAACACTGAGCTGCTCTAGGGAGCAGCAAAGCTTCCCTTTGCAACTTCCTTCTCATTATCCCTCAGCTATAACAGGGGGATAATCTGAGTAAGTACCTCTAGAGCAAGCTTTCTCAATAGTAGCACTATTAACATTCCGGGCAGATAGCTGTTGTGGGGGAACTCTCCTAAGAACTGTAGAATGTTTGCCACATTCCTGGTCTCTACCCACCAGATACCAGCAGCACCAACTACTCCCGCCCAGGACAGTGACAACCAAAAAAATCTCCATTCATTACCAAATGTCCCTGGGGCGTTAAAATAGGGCTAGGATACTTTTTAGAACTTGATAAGGTAATAAGATTCAATGGGTAAAAAAAAAAAAAAGATGAAACTATCAAAGAATATTCTGAGAGGCAAAAAAAGAACAAAAAAGCGGAGCCAGTGAGTTCCCTCAGATCTCAGACTGTTCAAAGTAAGAGCACACTCTGTGCTACATCAGCATGAAAATAAAAAATATTTTATCGAATGACCAAATAAATAATCCCAAACTAGCTCCCTATACAGATAAGATTTTGTTAAATGTTCCAGAAATAACCAGAAAAGGAATCACTGTTTAATAAAAGCTGCTGGGATGACATGATGTGAATGCAAACAAAAATTAATTTTAGACCCATCTCTGATACCATATACCTCAATTAGGTCTGTGCAAATGAAAGTGAAATCTTCAGAATCAAACCAGAGAAATGCTAGAGTAAAAAGCAATTTTTTACACCAGGCGTGCCTCCCAGAACGATACAGCCTCATGCACTGATGGTAGCTTTTTAAATTGGTTTGATCCTTTGGAAGGACATCTGATCATAGACTTCAAGGGCCATTTCCCTTTGACCTAATAATCCCACTCCCGAGATTTTGGCTTAAGTAATGACAAAAATAAGAAAAGCCTTGATGTATAAAATCTTTATAATAATTTATTTGTAACACAAACACAGGAAACAATCTAAATGTTGGCAATCGAGTATAAACTTGTAAAATAAATACTGAGTTGATAGAGTACTACAAAGCTACCAGGAATGTCAATGGAATCATCCCATGGGAGATTTGGGGTCAAAAGATCCAGCCCGTCCTCTAACTCCTGTACTAACCTGCAATACTTTCTTCACCTGTGAAACAGGAACTGTAATGTATACCCCTCGGAACTGCTATGAAAATCAAGATAATGGATATNCACACACACACACACACACACACACAAACACACACACTACATTCTATATGACTCCATTTACACTTCACATTCTGAAAAGCTGAAAGAATGAGAACAGAAATCAGATCAGTGACGGCCAATGGTTATGGGTGGGGGAGGGGACCGCCTGCAAAGCAGCAGTGAGTGATGGAAATATTCTCTATCATGATTTCCGCAGTGGTTCTACAACTACATACATTTATCAAAACTCATCACTTAAAAAGGACACATTTAACTGTGTGTAAATTACATATCAATAACCTGACTCCCCCCCACCAAAAAAACCCACTTGCCTTCTATTATAATAACATACCCTACAAGTCAAATCATACCTTGAAAAACTAAGAACTGCATAGTGTAAAAAGCTTGATTACTGTGTGATTCCTTAGGAAGGTGAATAGTGAATAAAATATGTACCACCTATTCATTCAACGAACAACTGCAGCCTTAGCTCTACAAGGCACCCATTAGCCACAATATTTATTGAGTGCCTATCATGTGCCAGGCGCTGTTGTAGACCCTGGAGATTCAGCAGTGAATAAAATAAGCAAAGTTCCTGCTCTCATGGAACTCCTATTCTAACAAGGGGGTGGACAAATAGGAGTGGGTTGTTAAGGCAGTGAGTGGTAGGAATAATGAAGAAAAATAAAGCAGACTATGGGGACAGAAAGTAATGGGGGGTCAGCAACTCCTTTCTGATGAAGCACCTTTGGGACAGTGAAATGAGAGGGTGGGCCATATGTTACTTGTAAAAGAGTCACCAAGTGGGCCAGCCGAGTGGCTCAGTTGGTTAAGAGCTCGCTCAAGAGTTTGAGCTCTGAGCAACAGTGGTTCGAGTCCCGGCCCAAGCTGAGCAGCTGCTGAGCTGCCAACAGGTGTCAGGATGGCTCAGCTAAAAAAAAAGAGTCACCAAGTGACAGCTGAAATCATGAATTCTTTTCACTTTTCCCTAAACCAAACCTGAAATGCCAGACAGTGATGCTGGCCAAAGACCCACAGACAGGTTCCCAGGAAGCTTGGTGTGAAGGCGGAAATGATGACCCCAAGTCAGCACCTATCACACTGCTTCCCTCCCCCTCTGCCTCACCAAAACCTTTGGCTTTTTTGAACTTCACATGTAAGTTTCAAAGACAGACAATAAGTCTAAAGAAGAAAGGGGGAGAGAGGAGGAGAAAGACATGCTAAAAAGGCAAGGTAGGAGGGTTTTTTTCTGCCCACTTGGCAGAGCCAAAAGTAAATGAGGAACTACTTCCCGTGACTGCCCTGTCTTTCTAGCACATCTTCCTTAGATAGAAGCTCAGCTACAGGGTAAGGCCTCACGTGCTCCCAGTGTCGTTGCAAGAAGGAAAAAACCCAACCGACCCTTTTGTTACTGCACAAACTGTCAGTTTCTGGTAGCAGTGCAAACATGTGCATTTTTTTCCTTATTATATTTCGTTAGACATTAAATTTCATTGTATTGGCAGATAGAAAGAATTCTATGGGGTTTTGGAGACCCATTTTCACCCTACCCCTGCTTCACCCTTACAGAGAGAGAAGCTGAAGCCCCTAAAAAGCAAGTGACTTGCCCAGAATCGCGCCTTAGGGTTAGAGCTGGCCCCCAGGTTTCTCAGGAAATAATTTTTTCAACAACTTAGTTATATGCCCTTTCCCACTACGCTATTTCTCCTACAGTTCTGTTTGTCTGAACCCATTTTTCTCACGAGTTCTATCCGAAGAGTTCATACATTCAGAATGTGCAGCCAGTAACTAATTTTCATCCTTCAAAAACTGTGATTTGATGACAGCTATTGCTCTCAACTTTAATCAATAAGTGTGTGTGTGTGTGCACGCATTCTGCTTTGTTAGACAAATTTCCACATCATTACCAGAAGACAGAAACTGCAATTTCTGACACCTATCAATATGTCTCTTGATGAAATTGTTTCTAGATGTCTTACATCAGTAAACAGCTAGCCAGTGACCTACAAGGCAGGAGGTAGATTTAAGGCAGGATTTAACTATATCACATTATGAATTCAAAACGTGTTGGCGCTAAAGCTCAACTGATTGCCTATTCATGAGATGTTGACGCAAAAGCAAGAATGACAGATGTTTATGCATCTCATCTCCAGGGAGATGCGGAGGGTCCTGTAGAATTAGGATGAAACCTGTAAGCCCAACAACAGAGCATGCTTGCTTTGGAAAAGGTTTGTTCTTTAATGGCCTCTTCAAGCTCATGTCTCTGGGTCAGTTGCCACATTCTGGAAAAAGGCTAATGAGGTTACTGGAAGTCAGAAGACCAGGCTGAAACAGGCTCACTGCACCCATGACTGAAGACAGGACACGGCTGCTGTGGAGGTGGGAGGGGACTCTGAGTCATCTTGTGATTTCTCCGGGGCTGGCTTATTAGCTTTATTAGGCCTGAAGCTAATTTGACTGCCTCAGTTTACCTTTTCTGGCCTCCAGTTGTTATGCGCTGTCTACCCTTGAGGCCATCCTTGTTAACCTTTAAATTCCACCCCTTACACTTCCCAACTATCCTGTAGACCCACAATTTCAATGAAACTGCCCTCAGTTGTCATTAGACCCTTGCAGGCTTGTAGAAAGGCCCTGAGCTGGTACTGTCACCCCTAAAATTTTGTTCTGCTTAAACTGTCACATTCAAATATTCAAATTTGAGGAGGCAAAAGGTATAAGAAATCCCCCAAGGGTAAAAAGAAGCCATTCTATCATTCTAGAAGAATTCTATCATTCTAAGAGAGGCTCTGCTATCGCACTACCCAGTTAAATCATATAGATCTTGTGAATTTCATCAATTCCAACTATCTGTAACTTAGAGGGACTTTTTTGAAATTACCAAATGCATCGTATTTACTTGGTTATTAGTAGCAATAAGTCTCTCGACAACTGCATACTCTTCTTTTACCCTGGAATACATATTTAATTTCCTGGACAAAATTGTTTGCTAATAGCTAATTTTCAAATTGGGGGCCATGAGATGAACACATAAAAACTGAAAGTTAGAAGAGACCCACAAGTACTGTACAAATCTATAGCTAGCCTTTGAGAAGCATAATTTCTCATGCTGTCAACAATTCTATTTCAAAGGAGTCTCAAAAGGTTTAAATCTATTTCTATCATGTCACTGATATTGGGATGACCAAAGGAAGATGCTGTTTATCACTCTCAACACTGCAGTTTCAACCAGCTAAAACAGTCTCGAAACTTCTACAACTATCAAGAACCAGGGTTTCTGAGAAAGAAAATCTGTCCTATAACCACGTTCTTATTTCATTGTTGTAGAATTATGGGGAAATTCTAACAAAATGGTAGACAGAGCCTTTCTTCTCCTGCTGATTTCCTCTAAACAAACACTGAGCAACCTTCAAAGGAAGACTTCATCAAACAATACAATTATTTGCTTTTCCCCTGGTTGGGAGTCCATAGAACATAGGAAAAATAACCTTTCCCCTAGAAAAGAAATCAACCTGCCACAGAAATTTAAAAAAAAAATAAAAATAAAAAATGTTCAACCACAATCATAACACCAACATAAGAGGGAACAGCAGGGGAGGAACTACTGGAGTCATAAACACCCTGAGCTATAGAAACACCAGCAAACAAGCCTCCTACAACAGTCCATTATTCGCAGAAAAACTTGATTGGATAACATTCCCTGTTGTTGTAGGAGGGTTTTCCAAGAGAATTTTAGGATAAAAGGCTTAGTGACTATATCAGCACAACTCATTTTGTTTGGCTTACATCTCTGGAGGGTCAGCATCTGCAGACACTAACCTTCTCCCAGACTACAGAGTTTATTTTTATAAAAGCGCTCAAAGGATTTGGGGGAGAGACAAACCCAAATCCCTTCACTTGCCTTCCCCTTCCTCTGGACCTGTGCTACTATGCAGCAACCACACCCCCACCCCCACCCCAAACACCCTTAACTCTTTATTTTCTTGAATTAACTGGACCAGTAGAAAAAAGGGAGGTGTTGGAAACAGAAAACTGGGTTTGAATCCTGACTGCTCCTCAGCAGCTCTGGGACCCTAGGGACTCTGAGCCCCTGTATCCTCTCCATAACATAGAGTTGGTAATGAATATAAAACAGTTTGCCAGTTGCTGGAACCAAGTTAGGAATCCAGTCAATGGCAGCTATTAGGACAAGTGCTGCTGCCTTCACTGGGGAAAGCGTTCATCAAGGGTAGGGCGCAGGGTGGGCAGTTTATTTACGGGATCTCTCTTCTATCTCCTTTGGCCACAGAAGGTACTGTTTCCGCCAAAGGCCTTTCCAGAACAAACCGGGGCTCCCTCCAGCGCCCAGCTCAATGGGCGATGTGAATGGGTGACTGGTATTCTGGTGCCACTTCTGCCATAGTTTTACCACAAAACCCCTTTTCTTGGTGCCCCACCACTCAATTTTACTATTCTCTCCACACTCGTGGCTGTCAGATCCTATTTCCCACGCATGTGCAGTGCCACCTTCCTTCAAGTCTTCAGCGCCTGGCTCAGTTTTCCTCTTAACTCCACCTCCTCCAGCCTCATGTCCATTATTTATTTGCAGCCCGGGTCTCATAATTCCTCCATCTTTTCAGCTCTCCCTACAATCTCCTCCAGTGGGCAAACTTATCAGTCAGTCCTGCTCAGCTGTAAGTCACGTACAGCAAGCTAATGTGTCTCAACATCTTATTCTCGATCACACTGAGCCAATGCCCAGGATGACTCAGAGCTCCGTAAACATTTCTGGAATGCAGCCCTCTGAAGTCAGATCTCAGGGATAAGAAACAACAGTTAAAATAGATTCACTACAGTAACAAATCAGAACTTTCATTAAAAGTCAAGGTTCCGGTAGCCTAAAACCATGACAAACTCTCCAGCTGTGTTCAAAGAAATACCAGTTCAAGCAGGAGTGCGTTTAATTTGGTTTTCCGCAAAGATGCTCTCATTCATTTTCACTGACCTCATGTGAGCAAAGGGAAAACCTGTCATTTGCTAGACTGACGCTCTAGAACCCCTGTGAGCATGCCAGCTAACCAGAACACCTCCCCTAGGGGCTCCACCCCAATACCAGAATTGTCAGCATTGGTCAGGAGCACTGAATTCTAAAGGCACAGGCTCAAGTCAAGAACTCACTTAATGAAACACACCAACACCTGAATACAATTTGTCTGCCTCAACCCTTTATTCCCTTTACTTTTGCCAAAACCAGTTATCTAATCTCCAGGCCCTGGTCCAGTGCTAGATCATCGACCATGTGACCAAATCCAGCAACCTTCTTCAGAGCTTCCTGTTTCACCGACCAGCTCTTGAAACAGTGCAGGTACATGTCATGTGTCCCAGACACCTTCGTTTCTGCAGCCTGGTGAGGACCTGCTAATTAGGTAGGTGAGAATTCGGTCGAGGTCCCTGGGCAGGCACAGAGACACGGGATCTAAGCCCTGCCTTCCCAACTTGATAACTGAACTCCTCTATGAGAACCAAAACAAACCACTTTGCTTGTGCTACATTAAAGAAGAAAGAGGAATAGAATCACAAGTTTAAATCCTCATATTTGGGATGCTGAAAAACAAGAACTGAAGGATGTTAGCCTTTTTTTTTTTTTTTAATACTGGCAACATGAACTCATTATTTGAGGTCTGGGAGGATTTTCCCAGAGGAAAAAGATCTGTATTATTCCAATATTATCATGATTCTGGGTATTTGTTCTAAAAAGCACTACTATCATTAAGATTTTCACAAACGAAACATTTTCTGTGCCAGATTAGAAAGTGCTCAAGGAAAGACGAAACTAAACTATTGGGTGGATCTCCTAACTGCCTCCTTTTTTTCAACTATGGCTTTATAGTGGCATTTAACAATTCAATCGCCCAAGTGGACCATGTGCTAAGTGTCCACATCAGGTGAGCACCAGGGAGTCCCCAAACAGAGCTCCACCTAAAGAGAGTGTCTTGCTGGTCTCTGCAGTCTCCAGGGACACTATCCAGTTCCCTTAATGGAGGCCATTTGAACCAAGTGTCAGACAACCCTCCATTTGCTCAGCAGAGGAGAAAGCCACGCTGTGATCATGTGAAATGGGACCAAAATTGAAAATTGAAAAATGGCACGAATTCCCTAAATTTGCAAATCCTGCAACAGGACGGACAACTAAATAAATACTACTTGACCAAAGGCTTTCTTTATCTTAAACTCAAGGTTCTTACTACAATTAAGACAATCATTAAAGTTAAAAGAAAAAGAAAAAAAAAACACTGCCTTACATCACAATTAATCTTAACTGGCCGAAATTAGCACAGGGTTTTGTATTTTTGCATAAAGGAAACAGTTCCTAGGAAAAGACTCAACCTTCAGGACTTCTGTGGAGATTTCCTTCTAACTCGAACCTATAACCAAAGAGCAATTTTTATTTGAGAGAAAGAAAAAATCAAGTTGAAAAACCCCTTAAGATGCTGAATCAACAGGCAGAATAAATAAATGAGGCTAGTCCAATAGTCGAGGATTCAGTGTCCATTTTAAGCTGAAAAGAATATACTTTTATAGACACACTTTCTTTTTTCTCTCCTAAAAGAACACTGTAAAGATTACCCAAAATTCTAGTATAATAGTGAGAAGCCTGAATTATAGAAGCAAGGGACCAAGATTTTCATTTCCAGGCAGTGGCAGCTGGGGAGTAAATTCAGGCGCCATCCTACCACTTTGAGCCACAGAACAGAAAACAAGTCTTTATGATGAAGAGGCTGCAGTAGGTGATCTGAGTCGAAGAAAACTGCCTGGACCTTGGGTATCAGACCTGAGCACAAACGCCTGGCTGTGCCACCAGTGAAATTTGTAAACCGTGAACTTGTTACTTAACTTCTCCCTGTATCAGGTACACCATCTGAAAGGTGGGGCCGCCTCAGTATTTCCCCAACTGTGGGAGAGTTATACAAGAGAAATGTAAGCGGTACTTAGGAGATTTTAGGAGATGGACAGGCGCAGTATTAAACACTGAATCACATAATAAGGAAATTGTGTTCTTTTCACCATTTCTTTACCCTTTATAAAAATGTTATTACGTTAAAGAGAACGTTTTTGTTTGGTCTGCTTTTCAACACCTCTTTAACACAGGCTAAGTTGCCCTTTTTAACAACGTGAGACAAGTGTCAGAGTCAGGTAGCAACTTTGGAAAGCAATTTTATTTTATAGACAGACTGTGTAAAAACTAATGTGTTTTTATTTTAGTTATTTTTTTAATGACCTTCTATTTGGGACAGCTGATCTCGGTTTCCAATTTAGAAGACCAATATAAGGTTAACTTTTAAAAATATATTGATGATTACAAAGATGTGAGTCAATTTAAGTAACTTGAGTGGCTTATATGCTGCCTATCTCAGGGTCACAGTGAAGGTCAAATGAGTTGATGGAGGGAAGGCCTAGCCCACCCTGTGCTCTCATCTACCCATGATCCATGGGTACAATTTCAGTCAGCGAGGAATATGAATAGAAGGTACAGTGCAAACAAAAGCAACCACAGAAGATGGTTGTGAGTTTCCAGAACAATAAGGAGCCAAAAATATAGCAAGAAGGGGTTCTAAAAGTAGACGCCAGAGAAAAGAGGAGAACATGTAGAGGGAGATTCAGTTAACAAATAGTTAATGAGCCATACTATGTGCTAATCACTAGTGAGAAAGCCAGTGTAGTTCCTTCAAGTATGCCGCTTACCATCTAGGCCAAAGCTGTCAAAAAAGGTCAGTCTCATTTCAGAGAGCCTTCAATGTCAAGCTAAAGATCATGATGGTGACAAATCCTTACAGTCTTTTCATATTTGTTCAGCACCTGGTAATGTACATGATGTTTGAAAAATATTGGCTGAACAGATCGATTGCCGTTTAGTGGTATTTTTATTACCATTAACACATTTAATCTATATAGTATATCATTTTTATATATGTATATATATTTAATATTGTATCTTCTTCTTCCCTCCCTCTTCCAGGACCAGGGATCACACCTCAGCACCCCAGCTAAGATAAACTGCGACCTCCATCCAAGGCCCTGCCTCTGGGAGTGGAGAAGGGTCCACAGGTCAATCTAAACTCTCAATCTGAGTCCTCACTTTCTCTCGGTTTTTCCAAGAAAAGCTGCTCCTTCCATCAGTGTTCTCTTTATGACAAACTTGATCATCTGAATTCCGGCTCGAATCCATTTCAAACTGCCATACCCTTGGGGACTTGCTTCTTAAAGAAAACAAACTTGGTTTGATTCTTGGCACCAACAATTATTCCCAACCTGGCATCCTACAGGAGTTTTGCAAAGCAAGTATAAATAAGGATATGAAACCCCAACAACTTCTTAGCAGCTCCTTTCCTCCTCCTGTATCTTCCCCATCCTGAAACCTCTTGCTCTGTTTTCTCCCTTCTAGTCCTAATCTATTATTATTTCTGAAACAGCAAATGCACAGCAAAGCTTTCGAGAGCTTTGTGTCTTTCCGACCTACCCTCAAAGTGAGTCTTTCAAAATATCTAGAAATATGCTCACAACGTTAGTCCACTCTCTAGGATGGGCATTGGCATTCCTTTCTTGGATGAATGAGTCTTAGGAGTCAGTTAGCTTTTCTTTTCTATCACACAGTGGCTTAACAGGCCTGCAATATAAGAAGCAAAACCTATATCCCAAATGGGGATGTCCAGGATGGAAAGTCCAAATGAATGTTTCATTTCAGAGCTATTCTCCACATGGTGAGTCGGAGATGAGAACAATGTCTCCCCGTCTTTCACTGAATCATGTTTGCTCTATTGAAATGTTTCGAGATGAACTAACTCCGCCTTCCTTTGCATTTCAGATGAGAATGTCCTTCTGGTTCGATGATTTAAGTCTTTGTCTACCTAGTGCAAAGAAATAGGCAATTTCAACAACTTTCTTTCCTTCTTCCTCTCCTCCCATCATCTTCCTTTCTTCCATCATCACTCTCATGTAATGCTCTTGTGCATTCCCAGGTGCTTCCCCTCTACCTCTCGAAATCCACAAGATCTGTTACACGAATGTCCCTCAAGACACACCTCCCAGGAGCTCCAATCAAAGGATCATCCTTTTTCCTAAATACAGACCTAGAGTTAGAGGACTTTAAAAGTCAAGTACTTCAGCCTGTTTCATTTTATAAACCAAGAACCTAAATCTCAGAAAAGTAAAATGACTTCCCAAGGTCACATGGCTCCTTAGTGGGTTTCTGCAATTATATGCAAAATATAATTATATGTAAAATTGTAATTATACATAATTACATGTAAATTTTGGAGTGTACATGTCTATGTATATTTTTTCTGAAGGGAGAATCCATAGCTTTCATCATTTTCTCAAGGTAGTAAAAACTCCTCTCCTAAATAACCACGGGCTGGTTTTATATACATAAAATTCTTCCTAGGACATGTCCCACACTATATACCAGTTATCATAAAACGTCTTGACTTAAAGACTAGCCAGATAAAATGCTTTGACTTCCAAATACTCCTTGGAAGTTGGATATAGCATAGAAAATGTTGCAGAATTTCAAACAAATACACAAACATACACACACACACACACACACACACACACACACACACAGAATGAATGAATGAAAAAATAGATCCTATGCATAAAAGGATTTTGGTTTTTAAAAACTATTTAAATTCTAAATTAGTGAATTATCTCACTCTTATTTAAAAAAATAAATTAATGTGCAAATCAAAGTACTTGAATGTGAAATGTCACAGACTATAGCATTTCCTCAAATCACAGCTGCTTCAAAAAAGAGAAATGAAACTGAATCGAATCAGAATTGTTTGTTCTATAGAAAGTTAGCTGGTCAAGATCATGTAAGTACGGACTAAAATTTCTCGATCATAAACCTAAACTTAACTATAGTTATTTCTCATATAATTCTATTTCTAAAGCTTTTCTATGATTAACCCATCATTTTAATTCATCTTTTAGAATATAGGAAACAAACATTCGTTTCCCATTCTCTTTGTTGGACTCATTCAGGTCAGCATTTATTGAACCCGTTGCATATCCCATATCAAGGGGGTTGAGTTAAGGACTGGGGAGAATGAATGAAAGCCCTTCTCCTGGAGGAGTATATACTTAAAAGGAAGACAAATGTTAACTATATCAATTAAATACATGGCATGAATAGTGCTGCAGTCCAACCTTCAGGGAGTAAAAAAGAAGTGCCTAATTCATTATAACCCTGTGTTGGCAAGGAAGAGTGAATCCACAAGAGTTTAGAAGGATGGCATTTAAATCAGGTCTTAAAATAGGTTTTCAAAATGTAAAAAGACAGAATTTGAAAGTTTATTTTGTTTTTAGGATCCAAGTCTTCGTTCTTTGTTAGAGAAAACACTCTTTGCTTTGATACAGTTTATTGTCACAACAGAATGCGGACTAATCAAAGGCTCTACCTGAAAGCAGTTTCATATACAAGATTTTCATTCTCTGGCTTCAAATATATTTCTCCTATGTACCTCTGTAACAATATCTATGGTGGTTACCTATCCAGGGAACTATTTTCAGGTAAAAATATCCACATGAAAAGGAAGAATCACTCCTTGCCTCATGCTAGTATTTCTATTGGAAACCTAACTGCTGGCGATGCAAGCTCAGCTCCACTGCTTACAAACCCTATGATCGCTTTACTTAACCTGTCTATACCTCAGTTTTCCTGCCAATATAAGGAAGATAATGACAGGATGTACCTCGTGTGGTTCTCGTGAAAATGAACTGAATTATTACACGTAAACAACGTGTATGCTGAAAACAACATCCAGCATACAGTAAATCCATACTAACTGTAACTGTTTTACCAAGAAGAAATGTTTTCTAAGAGCTTATTTCTAATTTGCTACACCAATTTAATCAGAAAAAGCTTTCCATCCTATTTCACTTTTATAAAGCAGACTTTGAAAGTGTTATTTGCTTTCAGAGAAAAATGCCTAAGAAGCAGCTAAGCTTGGCTCCTAGATAGTAATGGCAGTCACCGGGAAATAGTTCAAAAGGTCCAACGCAGAGTTAGAGATAGAATAGGCAGGAATTGCTTTGAATTATAGTCATTTTTTAAAAAACATTCACCAAAGTTAGGGTTGACAGTTAAACTAATAGCTCTCTTTCCTTTTTCTTTGGTTCCTTATACTTTTACAGCCAAATACTCTCATCCCATGTTCTGTATATCGCACAGGGAAATATTTGGAGGTCATAGACCTACTCACAAATATTTGACTGAAACAATAGTACATTTTTCATTTGAAATCAAGTAAAGAATTCGAATTGAGTAAATCTTATTGTCTGTTCTTTCCATGGTGTTGCAATCCCTATGCAACCAATGTCCCAACAGGCCGAAGAGAATTTGGCTGGCCCACTTACAGCAATAAGAGAAATATGATACAGGCTGTTGATTCTGATAAGAACTTAGCAGATGGACATAGCAAAACATAGTGAGCATCCTTGGAAAGTCCTCTGCTCCCAGCAGCTGTAATTGTGCCACCTCACGACTCAGCATGGAAGTTAAAATCTTACACTGGAGCTCATGGACTAGGTTCAAATCTTAGCTCTGCCACTTGCAAGATGTGTGGCCAGAACTCCCTGAGTTAACCTCCAGGAGGTTAACTGAGTTAACCTCTCAGTTTCTTAATACACAAAACAGAAATAATAAATGGGTTTGTTGCAAAGATTAAATTAGCATTTGAAAAACATTTGGAATAGTACTTGGCACACAGTGCTATTTAATAGTTGTTAAATAAACATTGCAATAACTTTGGCATTTATGATTATTTCCACATGCAGATATGAAGATGGTCTCAGTTTTCAGTGTACATCCTCTGCCAAAAGAGTTAAATAAAACACATTTTCAGAAAAATCTTTTAAATTTTGATGCTGGAGTAACTGACTGCTACGGAGCATTATACTTGCGTTATTTCTTTAGTACTCAGATAGTAAATAAAAAATGGATTTGGACTTGAGAGTATTTTAGAAATGCAAAAACCACGTCTGTTGGTATTTTCTAGATATCCAAAACGTTCCTAATTAAAGAGTAAGGCAATGTCCATTTAATTATTTTAGGAGCTAAACATTTAAATCACAACGACATTAACAATTTGTGGTCACTGCAAATATAGTATAAGCAACTTGTTTTGGGGAGGGAAGATTCCTAAAACAAAGAAACTTAACTAGAAATATGTTTCAACTTCTCTCTACATAAGGTAAATAATTTTTAAAAAGCTGTATTGCTGAGTTTCATTTGCTTTCATTAATTTTTAATAATGTCAGCTTTATGAGACTTAATGAGACTTCCTAGAGCAAAGGTTTAAACCAAACCACAAGCACCCTTTCCAGTGCTAGACTAATCATTGTCTCACATGAACTATCAAAAAGCCCAAGTCAAAATGTGTCCAGCATCCATCATAGGCCTCTACTTAGATATAAATCAAAATACTTACAAGGGTTGAGATTTCAAATGCTCCTCGGGATGGGAGACACACATATCACAGGTGTCTCCTTCACAATCATATCATTCTGAACACCAGGCTTGTCCTTGCAAGGGGGCTCATGAGTTACTCTGACTACAGCAGCAATTAATTTTACCCTTACGCGGACCTTGGCCATCACTAAGGCTGGTCACTGTGATTCTACTGCATTTTCTCAAGTAGATACGAATTTGCTTTGTGTATCCAATGTATTCCAAACTCTATCATGAATTATTGCAATACTTTATAGAAGCATTTGGGAAACAGGCTGACAAATGAGAACTTTGTACTTGAAAATTATTATATTATCTGAAGAGGTTCTGTTCTAGAACATTCTCCATACTTTCACACTTTCTTTGATTTGGGAGATGTATCTCAAGAGAATGATATGAACAACAGAAAGCCTCCATTATTGTTGTGGTAGGTATGAGGGAAATGGACTAAAATAAAAGAGGAGATGAGAAATTACGTATTCGCCGATTTCCGTCACCAAGGAAATTTTTTTTTAATATCAAATGTGTCCTCTATTACATGAATGTATATACCACTCACTCACTTTGTGAGGTGTCACTGAAAAGCCTTGGGTTTTAAAAGCTGATGGTATCAATGATGCAAAAGGGTCAATTACTTTCAGTGCCAGAATCCTTTCTCTCTCTTTCTCTTCTAGTCTCTCTCCCCACCCCACCCCACTTTTTTTTTTATCTTGTTTATTTCCTTTCTTCTAATAAGTGCTGAAAAAGAGGCACCTACAACACAACCCTGGCACTGGCCCACGCCCCAAGAACCTTCGGATTTAGCAACGCTCTGGGAGTCGGGAAACATTCTAACAAGAAAAAACAGACCAGCTTTCGCCTAATTCCCCAGGTTTCCTTCTGCACCGGATCTCGGTCTGAACCCGCGAGCGACAACGCCTTCCAGAGCCCGGCCCCACTCCAGCCACAGGGCCGATTCCCAGGCCACCCGGCCAGGAGGCGCTGCGGGCCAGTCCCCCGGGGCCACTGGCAGCCGGCGCCCAGCCCTCCCCACCCCCACTGTGGAGCCCAGCCCCGCGGCAGAGCTGAGCTCTGCACCGCCCGCCGGGGTTACTCTCGGTCATTCCGCTGCACCATCTCGCCCCAGCTTCTTTCTTCATCCCTGCCCTCCCTGAGGCTGCTCCAAGAGACAAGCAGCAAAGGGCAGGAAGATGGGAGCCGGGGGAACAGGCACCAGAGCTCTAGATTTCCGCAGGCTCTCCTTCCAAGTCTTCTGTTTTTAAAAGGAACAAAACTCGTCCTCCCGCCCCCAACCCCGCGGCGCCAGGTACACCGGCTCGGGTGAGCGCACCGAGAGCATAGGCGGGACCTCCAAGTCAAACAAAGCCCCTGAGGCCCCAAGGGAGCAATAAGGCTACGGACCCCGTTTAGGACACCTCCCAGTCGAGTTCTTGGGGAACAAGAACGCCTACTTCAGTCCGGGGACGCACGGGGCCGATCCCCAGGTCAGAGCCCAACTTAGACCAGCTTCTTAAGGACGGAGTAGGGACTCTGTGCTGGTATTCATCCCTTTGGGCGCCGGCAGAGCTGCAGCCAGAGGGGTTTCTAGCCAGCTCGGAAGCTTCCAAACAAAGGGAAGCGCTCTGTGCAGGACCTGCCACTCTGCCCACTCCGGCAGCAGTGCCCCCAGCACGACCAGAAGCCCCCCAACCCACTGCGCCCTAGGTATCGCGCCCGAGTCTCCACGCCCAGAGATGCTCCCTGGGCTCCACCGCAGGGCGAGTCCGGAGCGCAGCAGCGCCGGGTCTTTGGGTGGCCGGAGCGTCCCTGGACGTCCTCCCTGCATTTACACCACCCCGCACCATTTGCGTTGCAAGAGGTGGGGATGTGGGAATGCGCACTGAACTCCCCGAAACCTAGCGCTTCCCAAAGACACCTCGGCCCCGAAACAAAACAATAACGCCTGAGTCACTGGAGAGCCTCTTACCTGTTTTCCACTTTTGTGTTTGTGTCTCTTTTCCCCACCCCTTGAAAAACCCTTCCCGAGAAGGGAAAAACAAAAAACAAAACAAAACCAAAAAAAAAAAAGAAAAGAAAACGGAGCAAAGCGCCCGGAGAAATTGGCTCTGGTGGCGCTGGTCCTGCGGTGCCCCCTGCCCTGCCCACCTGCGCCCGGGGAGAGAAGTGTCGACTCGGCTCGTCCCGGCCCCACTCACTCTCCCTCGGAATTACCGGGCTTTTGCCGCGACTAGTTCCTTTTATAGATTCGGCTGTGCTGAGCGCAGGGGTTACTATCGGTCAAAGCCTGTTCTCTTTGCCTTCTTCCCCGCCCCCTTCCCCGGCCTCTGTTTTTGTAGTTCAGTCACTCAGCAGAAAGCACGTGGAGACGCGCCCCGCCCCTTAAATGGGCGACGTCCAGCCGCTCCCGGCAGGGCTGCGGGCGATGGCTGGAAAGCCGGAGATGCTGCCGGCATCGCCACGTCCAGGGACTGCGTCCCCTGCCCACCTCTAGGGAGGCCTGGCAGCCTAGGATAAGCAGGAAACGCAGGGCTTGGGGCTATCTCGCTCATCCACGTGCCGGGCAGCCAACGGCATTAGTGGAAATCGCTTCCTCTCAACTCGGGCTTTCAGCAATGTTTTTTGTTAGTTTCCTCAGTCATTGAGATGGGACGGAGAGAGAAAGCGAGGCTGCAAACCTGCCGGACGCCAACCCTTTAGTCTTTCTTTCCTTTCAAATGCTTAAGGTATGGGAGAAGGGAGACAGTCCTCTGGATAATTGGCTGCTTTTGTTTTCCACCACAAACCCTAACTTTGGTATTCAATAGGCAACCTATTGCCTTTTGGATTCCCAGACTGAGACGACCAATGAAAAGCAGGGAGCAGGGTGTGTGCAAATAAAGGAACCATGTGGACCAGCCCCCATTTTATTTGCATTGTATTGGTCCCAGTGATAGATACACAGGGCTCGTATTTTGGCTTCTGTATGTTTGCAAAGTGCAGCTGGAGAATTACAAGCGTGTAAAATTATGTAACCATCCAGATCTCCAACTTCTTCCTCTAACTTTGGCTTTGACAATCAGAAGCAAGGCTGCAGGTCACATTCAAGGGACAGAGGCAAGATTTCAAATAGAAATAGAGGCCCACATACTTAAAGTCTAAATATTTAAGTCATAAATCAAGCCAACAAACGATAAAATAAGTGCCTCCTACCTTGACAAAGATACCTTGGAGGCAATCCAGAAGGGCAGGTTCGCATGCAGACTCCTCATAGTTCGGCCTGAGTTTTGGCAAGAATGTGGTGGAGCCGGAGAGCCTGCCCCCAGACCCCTTCCCTTCCCACCTCCAGCTCTATCATATTCCAGAAGAATCTCCACTGTGTGCACGTGGACCCCCAGCTGCACAAGCTCCCTTCCTGGGAATAGTCAAGGCCACAACTTGAAGCCAGGTGCATACGCCACTGGTTGTGTCAACACTCAGGACAGAGGCAGTGAGGGAGCCCACACAGACCCTGCAAAGTACACTGAGGGGCCTTAGGGCAGGAACTC
Source organism: Hipposideros armiger (assembly GCF_001890085.2). Taxonomy (NCBI): domain Eukaryota; kingdom Metazoa; phylum Chordata; class Mammalia; order Chiroptera; family Hipposideridae; genus Hipposideros; species Hipposideros armiger. The sequence goes on along the minus strand of NW_017731908.1, from coordinate 507,908 downwards.
TGGGGTCCCAGCACTCGGGTGTCATGGCCTTGTGGACTGTTCATCCTGAGGGAGGGACGGAGTTTGAGGAGAGCCAGAGGCAAGCCTCCTGAAGCTCAGGTGCCAGGAGAGAAGTCCCTCTTCCCTGAGTCAAAGGACAACCCTAGCCAAGAGACTGGGTTCTGGGGTCAAATTTGAGTGAACCACGTGATCCATAACTTGCTGCTTCCTTTTTTTCATCTGGAAAATGGAGAAAATATATATTCCCTCCCTGCCTCTCCCAGAAAAACAGGGGTTTTCTGAAAGTGAATTTTGTTCATTTAAGCTCCTTCAAAGAATGGCATTGTAAACAAAGACGGTGTTACTAGCTGACTATTAATGTCATTTTCAGGTATCAGCCACGGCCTATAAAGATTTTCCCATGGCAAACTTTTAAAACTTCAGGTCTAGCAAAGAGTTAAAAGTAATATCTCTGGCCTTCTAGAGATAAAGGAAAGCTCCTGGAGGAGGCATTACCACTCCAAGCGTGATTTGGGGGAGCAATTAGGTCTCCCTGACTCTTCATTCCCTGCACCCCCCACCCACCCACCTATCACAGTGCTTAAAATCCCACCACCAAAATGATTTTTGGAATTTTGAAGGCTATGGTTCCCAAGAGCACCCCTACTAAACTAATTCCTTAGAGTGTTTTATTGGGGAATGAACAACAAGAAGTCCTCACAAGTAACAAAAAGGATGCTAGAGAGAGGATGTGAGCCCAAGAAGATGAAAGCCCCTCAGAGAAGACAGCCATTGATTCTAGCTACATAAATCACTGGCCCCAACGCCAAACCTGATTATTTTTAACTAAGAACAGCCAGTGGTGTCAAGAATCTGCTCACCCCTACAATGAATACATGTATACACTGGAATGATTGAAACCTGTTTATTAATATCATTGATTTCGACCAATAAAAGAGCCCAAGAGGCTAAGAGATTCGGCCAAGTGATATAGGAACATAAGTCTGCTGACACCAAGCCCATACTTTGCCAGGGTGACAAAAATACTGAATTCCAAAAGTTAGAGCCTAAGAGAACATGTCCCTTGAGAAAGTTTACAAGTCTGAATGCTCTTCCTTGAATGTCATAGGTTGATTTTTTTCCTAAGTACGCTTTAGTGAGCTTTTCTCCAAGTTTTGCAATTCCTGCTAACACCAACATCAGAACTCCAAGTCTCTACCCTGCGTGGCCCTTTCCAAATATGTAGGAAGACCCTTCTTTGTTACTGTTGCTCTGGAGAAGTTGTTTCTATAAAGGTAGCCTGGGTGGCTTGAGGGTCTAGTCTGAGATGACCCTGGCACCTTCTAATCACAGAATGACCCTTCAGGCAGCTGTGACCTTGGAGACCCTGTTAGAGGTCATAGAGCTACAGAGAAGCTCAATGTTATCATTCCATTGAGACTTTTACATTAGGAATTACCTGAAAGGCTTTCTTGGAGGTTGCTTTGATATATAATATAATATCCATTAACTGGTCTACATAAATGTACATACACACATTGTTTAAAATATAAATGATTTTCACCACATATGTATTTTTGGTTGGAATATATTCTGTTTTGTTCCTGAAAACTCTGAAAAAATAGAGTATTACAGCAAGTTAATAAAGAATAAAAAGAGGGCCGGCCGAGTGGCTCAGTTGGTTAAGAGCTCACTCAAGAGTTTGAGCTCTTAGCAACAGCGGTTCA
>NW_017731908.1:497856-501017 GCF_001890085.2 Hipposideros armiger | reverse complement strand
AATTCAAACCTTCAAACTTTGCATGGGTTTTTGTAAAAATCAAAAAAGTTTACAAATATATAACACATGCTCATAGTCAAATGTTCAGACTATAATGAAGGTATAAAGAGAAAAAGAATATGAAAAAAGTACAAAGACAAAGAGAATCACTATACGCCCACTACCCAGAGATGACTTGTCCATGTGTCTGGTGTACAATCTTCTGAAATATTTTTTCTATAAGTAAATACATGTCTAGGCATATATTTCTCATTTTAAAAACAAGTTTCATGCCATATATGCTATTTGTAAGTTATTATTTCACTACATATTATGGATCATTTTCTATGTAAACAAGTATAGCTTTATATCATTTTAAATGGATGTATAATATTCCTTTGTACAGATGTATCATGACTTGAAACCAAATCCCCACAAATAAATACATAATTTGTATCTCTTACAACCATAAAACAATGTGGCCATGCACAATCTAATATTACCTTTGTACACATGCCCAGAGACTCCTTAGAATAAACATTTTTGATACATAGAGCTAAATTACCCTCCATAAACTTGGTACCAATGTGAACAGGGTATGAAAATGCCTAGGGGTTTTGTTGTTTTTTTTTAATTATCATAGAGTAAATTTTACTTTTTTTCTTTCCATAAAAAGTTTTATGAATCTTAACACTTGTATAGATTTGTTAGCAGTGCCATAATCAGGATATAGAACAGTTTCATCTCCCCAAAATCTCCTTCACTCTATTGCTTTATAGGCACACCTCTCCCCCCACCTAAACCCTTGGCAACCGCTGATCTATTCTCTGTCCCTGTAATTATTTGCCTTTTCCAGAATGTCATATCAATGGAATCATATAATATGAAATCTTTTGAGGTTGGCTTCTTGACTTCTTTCTCTTGGCATAACGCTGAGATTCATCCAAGTTGTTGTCTGCATCAATAGTTGATTGTTTATTTATTTTTTGCTAAGTATTATTTTATTATTTGGGTATACCACAGTTTNACCATTCATATCTGAGTCAGTTTAATTCCAACACATGGTTAGACACATAAACAAATCTTCAAGCAATCAATGTCTAAATTTTTTTTTAAATGAGGAATTGCCATTATTTGTGGAGTAAACCATGTATTGCATAGGCTCTCCATACCTACAAATTCAATTTAATTAGACCAATGCAACTGCCTCCTGTATTAATGTGACTCCTATTGACACTTAAACAAGATTCAAAACCATTACTGTTTCTGGACTTGAGTAAGATGTTTGCTCTTTGTCACTGGGATCAACAAAGTTAGCCTGTATTATAGATAGATACGTGCCCCTGAATTACTAGTTGATCAATGAGTTATAATTCTTTTTGAAAAGCCGTCCTTCCAACCTTCCTCCCTTCACACCCTCCTTCCCTTAAGAGCCAAACTGTTGGAAAGATTTCATCTCTACTCCCTCCCTTTCATTCCCTCACCAGCCCAATTCAGGCAAACTCTTGCCCCCATCACTTTGAGTCTGTTTTGTCCAAATTCATTAGTGACCTCCTTAAAAAGAGAGAGGCATGCATGCTTTCTTTTTCATCATTATATAAAAAAACCAAAAAAAAAAAAAAACCACTTAGTTGGTACCGCTGATGACCTCCTTTAAGTCCTTAGGATACCTGATCTCTGGCATCTGACACTGTTGACCACACCTTCCTTCCTGAAACCAGCTCTTCTCTTGTATTGCATGAATCTGGTTCTTTTCTGACTCCTCTTTCTTCGTATATATTTCCCTTTATACTGGTTTTTCTCTCTTGATTTCTTCATGCCCCACTCCCTTGGCTTCGCTCAGACCCTGTGTCGCCAGCTCTTAGCTCCTCGCGGAGCTCTTCCTGGACCGTGCTCCTTAATCCCGGAGAGTACCCAGCAGGACCAGTGGTGTGCTCATCAGCTCGCTCCAGCTCAGAAGAGCTGACTGTGTATATCGCTTCCCACGCCTGCAGTAAGTGCCTTCCATGGGGCTAGTTTAAAACCTGCCAGTGGTGGGAATAGTTACACCATTGGAAATTCAATACAGTTGGGGCTTTACTTTTTCGGAAAGCCAGTTTGTTAACATTTACCAGCACAACACTGCACAGCGCATTTTGCTGTTAAACCCCAAATCAGTGTTTTAATCTTCCCTTTATGTCTCTCCTCCATCTGCATCTTAGTTTCCATTTCACTTAATGACTTCATCATCCACACACTGACTATGGGAAATCACAGTCATCCTTGCTTAACTTTTCATCTCTCTGTCCCCATCTTTTTCTTCTCATTCTAAAAAGCACCAATGTCAGGTCAGTCGAAACTCTGTTAAAGCTGCCCCTTCACCTCCACCCCCACCCCCACTGTTGAATCCCAAGTCAAAGATCTGTGCTCCTGTATTGCAGTAATCTCCAAACTGCTGTTCCTGCCTTTAGTTTCTTCGCCTTCCTATTTACCTCCCCTAACACAGTGGAATGATTTTTGCTCACAGTGGGAGGGGGGGGTAGAAAAACCTAAGCAAACCAATTCAAACCAAAAACTAATCATATCTTTTCCCCCCCTCTCAAAACTGCCTATGGTTCTCCATTGCTCACAAAGAAAAAAAAATGCCCTCAAAATTCTTTGAGAATCCTACAAAGACCTTTGCAAACATGACATTTGAAGGCCTTTGCAGCCTAAGGGTAGGCCTTCCTCCCTCTTTCATTCCCCCACTCCTATCTCACCTCTACCCGTTCCCCTTTCCACAAAATTTCCATGTCTCTGCTCATGCGGTTCCCATGGCTTGGAAATCCTCCTCTCCATCCCTTTCCTCCTGTTTAAGAATACTACTCTGCCATAAGAAAAGAAGAAATAGTGCCATTTGTGACAACATGGATGGCTCCTGAGATTATTATGCTAAGCAAAATAGGTCAGACAGAAAAAAGTCGAGAACTATATAATTTCACTGATATGTGGGCTATAAAACTGAAAGCAGCAAAGGAACAAGACAAACAAACAAAGAAACAAAAACTCATAGACACAGACAACAGTTCAGTGGTTACCAGAAGGTAAGGGGGGAGGGGGGTGGTAGAAGAGGGTGAAAGGGATCAAATATATGGTGATGGAAGGAGAACTGACTCTGGGTGGTGAACACACAATGTGATATATAGATGATGTATTACAGAATT
>NW_017731908.1:491414-495774 GCF_001890085.2 Hipposideros armiger | reverse complement strand
AATTACTTCATCTCTCTGTGCCTTAGTTTATTCCTCTATCAAATGTAGGTGATAGTAGAGCCTACCTTATGGGTAGTAAATGAGTTAGAACATGTGAAGTGCTTGTACTGTCCCTGGCATATGATATGTGCTCAATAAATGACAGTTGTTATTATTATTACCATTTATTACCGTTACTATCATTATCCCAAAAAACAATAAAACTGTTCTTCAATGCCCAACAATAACTTAACAAATGTGACTCCTTTGCAAAATTTCAATGTGTAGATATTTAAATTGATGTTTTCAATTAAATTAACCAGTATAAACCACTTCACCAGCTTGGAGTTCAAATACAAATGCTACAATCATATCTCTTTTTAAGCTTTTCTTTAATTACTCAAATCCCTCCTTGCCTCTTAGCAGGAAGTCCAATAGGTCTTTCTTGAGATTTCTCTCACTATCTCTCTCCCTCAGAATTGCCCAAGAGCCGCAGGGACTTCCACAGAGATCTAGAAAAGCCAGTCAGCCTCAACCAATTGCTCGGTCACTAGCACACCGCGGTGCTACTGAAGGTTGGTGCCTCAAAGCCCCACGTACTCTGGTGCACTGCTGGAATTATGTCCTCACCTCGGAGCAGCCTTCATCCCACCCTGCTTTCGGACCCCAAGTCTCTGCATTTTAGCTTTTATCAGAAGTTCACGCGGGCAGCCCGCAGATAACACCCAGCTCTCTGACACACGCTTTGGGTTAAAGTGATTGGCATTTTATTTGAAATAGTTGACAAGACTGGAAATATCACACAAAAATCTTTATTTCTTGCTTCTGTTGAAAAGGAGGAGGACCTGACCACGCCAGGCCTGTTCCCGCATAGGAACAATTGTCTGATGCTGAGAAGAGGCTCTTGTAGACGGAACCTGCCCTTCAGCTTTGCCCAAGTCCCCGCTAATCCCTCTTTTTCTTAAACAGCCTGATTTACCTGTCTGCACTATCTGCCAGGCCCATACAGGCTTCTGAGTTTGGGGCCTCATGGCCTAGAAGTTCTTGGCAGGGCGGCGAGCAGGACATGTTGGGAGAGGTGGCTGAGCATGTGATTGTAGTAGGTAGTGAATTTCCTACATCTTGGTGAAACTTAAACCTAGCGGAGGGTCCTTTTACGATATAGCCGAACTCTCATCTCTGTATCGATAGGAGTAGTATCTTTCCTGAAAGATCGTAACCTTGAGTTTCTGCTTTTGCTAGTTGGAAGTTGATTTTTTTTAAGGCACACCATTATGATTGCAACCGAACATAATTTGCGTCTCAGCACCATAAAAGGCATTACGGCCTCTACAACAGCCGCACCACTTCCTCAAAAATCTCACCCTTCACTTGGTTCAAAGACCTAAGAAGATCAGCAGGGAAGAGTCCCAGACGGCAGAAGCAACACTCTTTTGGTAACTAAAAATGAGACCAAAGAAAACATCCAAACCCATAAGAGCCCAAAGTTTGATCCAAGACTCTGTTTATTAACTTAATCCCTGAGATAAACAAAGGGTGCAAGAGTTTTAAAAAAACAAAACAGGCAGCACTCCGCTGGGGGTGGCAGTAAGGCAAAGTTGGAGAAGAGATGAATCAGAAAAACATGTGGGCAGCTGGGAAGAAAAAAGCATTCCTAAAGGACTCTCCAATGCGTGGAAGAGAATTCTGAATGACCTAAGATTTAATGAGATAATGACAATTATTTGTTCTGCAGACAATTTGTTTGTCATCTTCTATTTCCACGAAATGACCAGTGTGTCATATAAAATATGATACAATGAAAGCTAAATTGACAGTTTCACACTCTTCGTTTTCTTAAAACCATGCAAAGGCAAACAGAAATGTGAGACTTTGAGACTTCAAGGAAACTGTAGAGTCATAGTAATTTGATTCTAAAAACAGATGCTTGACAAGAAGTTATATTTAAATCAACCATCAAATCTATCAGTACATAATTTCTAAATTTAGTAATAGATAACCTTTCCATTTTACTCTCTCAATCACGATATGCATAAGACCATACTTTATACTAAGCAAAGTGTATTCTTTGATTTTTAACCCTATAAACACCATGAGGTTATGTTCCTTCAGCCCAAGAATTACATTTTAAGTATCAAAGATAGCTCCTCAACAATGAGGAAGAGTGGTAATAGCCCACACATATTGGAAGGTGAGAAGTTAAACAGTAAAAATAATATTGCTGGACCCAGGAGTCCTAGATATATGCAGCTAAATGCTCCCTTTTATAATATATTTGTGCAAGGTCCTTTTTGGGGGGGGATGGGGGATGAGGGGTGTGCATGACATTTGGGTAAACCTGTTTTGACTTGAAAAAATTTTAACATGGTCTAAAATTCAAACCTTCAAACTTTGCATGGGTTTTTGTAAAAATCAAAAAAGTTTACAAATATATAACACATGCTCATAGTCAAATGTTCAGACTATAANATATATGGTGATGGAAGGAGAACTGACTCTGGGTGGTGAACACACAATGTGATATATAGATGATGTATTACAGAATTGTACACCTGAAACCTATGTAACTACTAACCACTGTCACACCAATAAACTTTAATTTAAAAAAAAAGAGTACACACTAAAAGAGATGGATGGGATTAACTAACGAACTCTTGTGCTGTTACTCTAGAAGCAGGGGGCAAAAGGGACAGAGGAGAGAAAGGATATAGAAACCACTTCCCCATTAAATAGGAAGTATGTAGAAAGTATGGGATACAGGGTAAGGAAGAGAGACAAAGAGAGTGAGTGAGGGAGAGAGAGAGAGAGAGAGAGAGAATTACAGATAGATTTTTTTTAAGTACTGGAATTAATAGGCAAATAATACCCTCAGCTCAGAGCCATTAGTAAGTGTAGCAATAGAGTCAGAGGGAAAACAGTGCCCTTAAGTTTGAAAAGAAAATATTTAGACTGTGGATTAAAAGAAATCAAGCATTTATTATAACAAATATGATGTATCTGCATTCTTCTCTCCTTATTCAAAGTGCTTTTTTGATACTTGTTAAGAATTCATATTCCTGGCTATGATTTCTGGGATGAGGGACTGTTTTATTTCTTAGCCAGGAGCTTTCTTTCTCTCTGATATATTAATCAGAGCATAAGTCATTAAAAAAACAAAGAAATCCTAAAAAATGTTCCAGATTTCCCTTTTCTCTTAGGCCCCTAGAAAGACAAGCCTCTCTTTTTCTCCTTCAGTATTTTGGGGAAGATTCCTTCAGAAGTGCATTGTCTTCCCTTGACCGTCTCCCCACACACACACTTCCCCACCCACACACCTCCCCCAGTGGTCTTGGGGTGGTTTGACCCGTCCTTATACGGCACCCTTCATGGCTTCTGCAATTGTCTAGACAGAATGAATGTTTTTAGCTCCTCAAAGACTAATTGTCCAGATGTTGTGCTGTGACCACGTCATGGGAGCAGGCCTTCATTTCCCTTCCTTGGTGCCATGCATCTGGTGACATGTTGTCCGGTGAAATCTGAGCGATTTCTTAGCTGGCTGCTTGTCTCAGAAACCTACACGTGCAGAGTCACCCACAAGGATGTGCTTTAGTGGAGAATGGGCTCCATTCCTAGAGGCCTGGGGTTTCCAATGGAGCTGACCCTGAAGCTGGTTTCCTCTTGATTGACTCTATCACCCAGCAGAGCTTAGCAGGAAGTCCCCACATCTGTCTGCTGATGGTTGGGGGTGGGCAGCCCTTGGACACACTACTAGAATGAGAAAAGGAAGCTAAATTGAGGGTCTAGTCCTAAGACATCTAAGGAAATAAAATCGGAGAGAGGGAAATGAGGATCATAAAGACAGAGGATGTTGGTAGCATGTGAACTGGCCCGACATTCTGACAGGCAACTTAGCAATATGTATTAAGAGCCTTTGACCCACTAATTTTACGTGAAGGAATTTATCCTAAGGAAATATCCATATATATATATATATATATATATATAGTCAAAGACTTATGTTCAAAATGTTTGTCACTATGATATCTGCAAGAGTGAACACTTTAAAAATACTTAATCATCTAGCAGCATGAAAATTTTAAAATAAACTCCGGTAAACTCATATGACAAAATTCTATGTAGGCGTTAAAAATAAAGGTAGAGATACAGGAAACGGCTTATGATAAATGTTAATTGGGGAAAAAAAAGCAGAGCTATAGTTACATGTATACATGATTTATATTTGGTAAAAATAATTACTAGTATATTTATAATCTTTTTTCATTGAATATATGTGCATTGGAAAGACTGGAAAGAATCCCACCGGAGGTTAACAGCTATTTTCTGTGGGTGGTGAGATTAGAAGTGAATTTTTTATACATATCTGTATTTTACAAAATTTCTA
>NW_017731908.1:467205-486693 GCF_001890085.2 Hipposideros armiger | reverse complement strand
TCTCTCACCCTCAGAGATGAAGAAAATGACCCTTTTTAAAAATCAAGAGCTAATTACTGCAAGTCCTGATTTAAACTCCACACACCCCAAAGAACAGTTTTACTGAGTAAATAGGATTAACGTTGAGCAAAGCAGAGACCACCCTAAAGGTGATGAGAAGGATAAAGGTAGAGGCAGAAGCCTCCAAGAGTGGGGCTCGAGTGTGGGGGAGAACCAAGGAAACAGCCCAGAGAGGAGAAAAAATTAATATGCAAGGGAGTAAACTGCACAAGGGAAAAGAACATAGTAAAGAAAAAACGATGAGTGAGAAAGGAGTCTGTAAAGATCTGCAGCAGAGCAAATGATTGGATATTCATGCACCCAGATGGCACGCTCCATGACAAAGGCAGAGAAAAGATACAAGAAGTTGAGGCCACAGAGCCACACTGAGCCAGGTATCCTTGCTGAGGTCAAAGGTCGGCAGCTGTGTAGGGAAAGAGCTATACTTGGAGCAAAGGCAGAATATGTGGGGATTAAATAGATAGCACATGTAAATATTTGTTTTGCTTTGTTTTTGTATAGAAACTGGCACATTGTAAGTCCCCAATAAATGTAACCTGTTATTTTTATTTCCTAGTCTAACATTTGACCTGTAATCTTAAACTATAAGAAATAAATTATATTCGCTGTCTGGGGGGGAAAAAAAAGAATTTGTAATCAGTTGTAATTTTTAATCTCTAGTAAAACCAACTAATGGTTGTATAAATTATTTGATAAATAAAATAAACTAATTTATAAATAAATTATTCTCAAATGAATCCCATTTTTAAAAGACTGTTTAAGAAGCTCCAATGCTCATTAGTAATGTGAAAAATTCCAAACTCCTGTCATGTCCAGCATATCCTCTTCCAGTTTCCACCTGCCCACCTGCCTACCTGCCCACCTGCCTACCTGCCCACCTGCCTACCTGCCCACCTGCCTACCTGCCCACCTGGTAGAATGAAAAGGAGGGTGTCATGACTGGCCCTGAAAACAAGGGTGTTACTTGCATATGTGTTTTATTGTCAACATCATCATCATTAGAGTGGTTGCTTCATTCACATTAGTGCCATCTCATCATCAAACAGTCAAATATTTATAAACCGTCAACAATCTACGCAGACAAGCCAATATAAGTGAAAGGACTGAGAAGATTATTAGGATAATGAGAGCCCAAAATAAAGTTCTTTACATAGCTTGAAGACAGAATCTCTGAATGCCCAGAATCATCTAATGAGAGTAACATTCGTTTTAGGCCTTTCTTTTCTCAGTAAATATTTATGGAGGACCAGCTATGGACCACATGCTGTGCGAGATGCACCATGCCTTGAAGGAGCTCACAACTTCATGAGGAGAGAAGGAAAGCAATTACAATAGTACCTGAAACATGCTACGGTGAAGGGATAAGCCATGTGCTGAGGAAACACAAAGGAGCAACAGCCCAGCCTGAAAATCCTGAGAAAGGTTCAAGGAGTTGACACTGAGCTGAGTCTAAAAAGCTGAGGACTTCTCTAAACTAAGATGGAAGAAGAGCTTTCCAGGAAGTGTAAGTAAAGACATAAATAGCACAGGAGGTCAGCAAATCAGGATGGGTGCCGACAAAGTCGCCTATTGTGGTCGGAGTCCACGGAAGTGGCTCAGTGGCAGGGGACAGCCCATAGGGTAGAAAGGTTGGCCCAGGCCGGCTGGGGAAGGGCAGAGAAGCCATGCCAGAGGCTTAGATCCGCTGTGGCCCCTCCACTTTCTTTCCCCTTTCAGTTTTATTGAGATATAACTGACGAACAGCACTGTGTAAGTTTGATGTGTATAGCATAACGACTTGACTTACATATATTGTGAAATGATGACCACAGTAAGTTTAGTTAACACCCGTCATCTCATATAGATTTTTAAAAATGTTTTATTCCTTATGTCCCCTCCACTTCTAACTTGGCCTGAAATACGCTTACAGTGAACTATGCTCCTTTCTTCATTTGCCACGTGGACAGAAGCATCCTTTTGCTCAGAGTGATTAAGTGAGAACCCTCCGAAGCCAAATGGTTGGGGTTTCAAATCTCAGTCTTGACCTTTCAGCTGCTGAGTGACCTTGGCCGAGCTATTTCTGGCTGCTAATCAGAAATAAAGGGACAGTTCACAGCCCATTGAGCTGTGCTACCCAGAGCACAGCCTAGGCCAGGAGAGGCCACTAACTAGGAGAAATCTCAGCCTGAGGCTCCCAGATCATGTCACTGTGGAGACGACTCTCCACTCTTCAAAGCAGCGACCACCGTGATATCACACCTCCACTGAAGGCGGTCCATTTAACTTTCTGAAACAGCAATCTGCCACATCTGTGGGGAGTGAAATAACAAAAAGGTGTCAGGAATACAGCATGAGAGAGAAATCAGAGGCCAGGCAGGGAGTGAGCTGCAACATCTACTTCAACATCTACTTCGGGCTCCTTCCAACCTAATCGCAAATGGGTGTAATTAGCTGCCAGTTTGGCAAACTGTGTTTCTTGCTCAAATTTATGATCTACGATGAACTCAAGAAAGGGATAGTGGATCAAGGACATGGAGACATTGATTTAAGGGTTGTCTCCCAAACATTTAAGACTAAGTCCCACACTGGATATTCATGTAAATGCTGTGACTGACACTCCTCTTTGATCTCAACAGTGTCTGGCCATAACCAGGCATTTTCTCCAAGAGCACTGTGAGCAAATAGGGGATCCCAGACCCATGGCCACTTTCTGAACTCCAAGGTAGGAGCCACATGATGGGACATCCTGTAGGCCTCTGTGTGTCCAACGGCGCTTTCTGGAGCAAGAACTCTGGTCATCATCATATTAAAAAGAACCTCAGCTTTCATCTTGCCCAATGAGGCCATTACAACATGAAAAACACTGAGGCCCAGAAAAGTCAAATGACTTGCCCAAGGTGATTGTTTGGCGACAGAGCCAGAGTCCGGGATAACTGACTGCCAGACTTTCTGCTCAACAGGTTCTTTAAACCATGTGAATGTCCGCAAGCTTAGAGCAGTCCAGGTTTCACCTGCCTGTGAGTACAAAGTAGGCCACATAAACAGTCTCCTACATGTTGTCAGCTCTGTGCCTCTGCCTGTTCATTCAGGAACGTGTCCCCGTCCCAAAGGCTTCCCTGCCCAGGGTCTTTGGCTTTGTCCTGCTCGGGGACAGTCTACAGCCCACCAACCCCTCACGGGAGATCCAGGTGCCCTGCCCTGGGTTTGTCCTCAGGCTCCACGGGGTTCTGCACATTTCTGAGATCCATCTCTGAGCCAGAATAGGCACTGTGGCCTGGGGGCTGGGGCTGGAGATGAGGTGGGAAAGGAGAGCATAGGATATGTGTCACTCGTTGGACACTGCCTTTGGCCACTTTGGTCCCAAAGCAGGGCTCTTTATACCTCAATCCTTCTGTCTTTCATGAACACAGACTGTTGCTTGCCCTGGCGCCATTCCCCCAGGGGCTCCCAGCCAGGCCCTCAGACATGAGGCAGCAGAAAAAGTTCGAGGTGATTATCCACACAATTCTTGCCTTCCTCTCCTTCCATGTCTTTATCTCCCCTCACACCGCCCCCAATGCCTCTCCACCAAAAGCAAAAACAACAACAACAAAGCAGGAGCAGCAACATCCAACACCTCCCCGCTCAATCACCCAAACAACAAAAAGTGCCCACGTCTATGTGCTTGAACTTGTTCAAAGAGGTCTCGGGGATAAGTAATTGCCTAACCCTGAGCACCAGCAGCATCTGTGTCCCAGTTCTGACTCAGCTATCGGAATCATATGATAAACTGATCATAAGCTTAAATAAATTACCTGTGGGTGAGAGAACATCATTCCTAAGCAACACCTGCCTGAGTTTAAGTTTCCTCAGAAGGAGAAGCTGAGAGGGAAATGGAGGTAAGTGCTGTATTTGAAAGACAATCCCAGGATGCACCAGTGAGAAAGTGGGGAAAGTGGGACAAGGAGAAATATGAGTAAAGGGTAGGTTAATAAGCAGGTTATTAACTATAAGCTGCTAGGGTTTCGTCCTGCTGGGACCCCTCTCAAAAACTGTGAGGAACTTGCCTCAGAATCAGAGCCAGGACGAGGGCAGCATGAATGAGGCACCCAAGGTATACAATGTAAGGGGGCACTCACTCTCAAGGTCAGCAAAGTTCAAGTCATGCAAAAGCAGTCAGCCCTGCTCAGATTCACACCCCTGGAGGATGGGGAGACCTCGGCATTTATCCGCTGACGTCCATCTCCCATTGGTTGAGAGTTGCCCCCTGCCCAGGAGTGCAGATGCCTCTGCACTTCCAGGCTGAGCCTGTTGGAGGCTCTGCAAGCTCCTCGTGGTGCCAAGAAAGCCCCTCGGTAGAGAAAAAGAAAGGCAGGAGCTCAGAGTGGGAAGCTGGCCATGCTCTGGAAACTGTCCACAGCAGCTGCCCGTGAGCATGAGTGGACAGAGGGGGCAAAGGCAGGGCATCAGCGGCATCTGCTACCTGCCCTGCGAGTCCCATCAGCATCTGGATACACAGACGCGTGCAGGTGCACACAGGCTCACACCTCTTGCCCTCACTCAGGGCAAGAAAACAACAGCTGTGGAATGCCCTACTTGACTCTTCCCTGTTCCGTATAAACTGTACCAGGGCTACTTCCTGCAGACTTCCTTATTAGTTAAATCCTCAGGAAGCTGGCCTATTCGCAGTCCATCCTCCTTTCTACTTCCAGCTTTTTCTCCGCCTCTCTGATGTTCAGAGTAGACACTCAGTACACATTGGTGCTTTCCCTCATTCTCCCCATATCGTGGGATCATCAGACCCTTATCAACCAGGAGTTTGTTATTGTTCCTGAATTCAGATACCTGGTTCTAGAAACAGTACTGCTGATGGGTGTGATCATTAGAAAGTACAGGGGGATGGGCATTGCCACCTGATATGGATAATATTCTTATATAATTCAGCAACCATTTTATGCGGTTGGCTCACATCACATTTGAAATTGACAGAAATATCTATGTCCTCTTCTCATGAACCAACAAGAAGTCAATTCTCCCCCATCCTATACTTGTTTAAGACACGGGCTTAGGACTTTACATTTTTCTTCATTAAAAATCATTTATTAGTTTGGAGTGTTATTCAAGTTTGCTTTCTTTTTCTTCTTAAAAAAATCTTCGTTTTGATATTTGTTGTCTTCAATATCTCTCAAAACATTGTGGAAAAGCATGCACCAATTTCATTGAAGATAGTGATAAAACTGGGAAACAATCAAACATCCTGACATGCCACTATATGCCTCCCTCGAGGTTGCCTTTAGCTCATTAGCCACTTGTTTAACTAGCAAAATAGCTACCACATTACCGTAAGTCAGGTGAGTTTTCTCCATCAGGCCCTCAAGGAAACACTGTAACCTTACTGAAATCGAGATACACTGATTTTAAGGAATTTCTCTTTTCTGTCAGTGTCAACCCTATCAGAAATGAGAACAAGGTTAGTTTAGCATGGCTTGCTCTTAGTAAGCTCATGCTGTTTCCTTTGCTATGCACTTACAAACCATCTGTTTCACCATCTGATGCCAGGGATTGTACGTCAAAGCCACCAGTTTCACGGATAAAAGCCAGATGTATTGAATGCAGAACTAAATTTTGTTTTATTTTTATTAATAAGGTGTAACCGGTTTGGGTAAGACTTTATATATAAGGCATTCACAAATAAAAATACACATTAATGCCTTGCTCAGGCCCTGATTTTATCACAACGTGAGAGTTGATAAAATACAGGGATCTTATGCATATGTGGCCCCCATGGGTCACCATATCACATTTTTGTGTGTATACAGCGTTTTCCTTGGCGGCTTTTGCTGCTCCTATGTCTAATACTGGTGCTAAACACAGCGGCAGAACCCAAACCAGGAGGCCTACACAGTGGTTTGACACGAATGATTCAATAATTGGTAGGGAAGACAAGGTGACATAATAGAAAGAAGGTAAATACACTAGGATAGCACCAGCCCAACGGCAACTGCCCTAGTCCAGTACGGATGCCCAACAAACACTACCAGTGAAGATGGAGACAGCTTTTTACCCAACCTCACCCCCAACAGATAGTGTTATCAATACCATACTTCATGGAATAGAACAAAACAAGCCCACGTCCCCAAATCCATTTTTTAAAAACCAATAGTAGCCAAGGAAAGTGCAAGGTAAAATCCAGCTCTTGTACCAACCATTTGTTTTTATATTTAATGTGTTTTGGATCATGAAGAGCAAGAATAGAAAGGGCGATGGAGAGGGTAAGGCAGCTAACGCATGCTATACCAAGAACTGATCTGTCTGACGCATGGAGTTTGCATGTGCATCCAAACAAATCCGTGAGAGTTGGTTTTCCTTTGCTTGCTTCACAATCCTATGCTTTAGGAATTTTATATTTCTTTATGTAGAAAGATTACCATCATAAATGAGGCCCTTAGAGTTTTTCTCACTTTTGTGTGCCAAACTGTTCTTCCCACACCCTCTCGTCTGCTCTTTCAGGAAAATCCTAATTGAAATCCATGGAATGAGTTCTCCTCTTCAGTTCAGACTTTATTTATAAAATTTCTAGAAAAACACAACATTGCCTGTCTCCCAGACAGAACATTACAGAGCTAGTCTCCTGTGTACAGTTAAACTCACTATCATCGCCACACAGGAAACAATTGCAAAGCTACTCCCCAAATTCTTAAGCAACTGAGGGTGATGACCAAGAGAAACAAAAGTTGCTTCAATCAGGAAAAATATTTTGAGAACCATTAGGAAGCTGTGAAAAGACTGGCTCAGTAAATTTGACTTAACTAAACAAATTCAGGGATTGGGCTGTTTTTGTTTGTTTGCTTGCTTTTGTTTTAAATCCCCTAATTAAAAAGTTGCTCTGTTACCATATAATTCCATTTGCATGTCATTCTGGGAAAGGCAAGACTAAAGGGACAAAAACAAGGTCACTGGTTTCCAGGGGTTAAAGGTGGAAAGAAGGGTTGACTACAAAGGGGCAGCACAAGGTTCTTTTGGGGGTGACAGAACTGTCCTGTATTTTAATTTTGGCATTGGTTGCATGACTTTATGCATTTTTTTAAAACCTATAGAACTGTACACTAAAAAGAGTGAATTTTGCCTTCTATAAAAATAAATAAATATAAAAT
Organism: Hipposideros armiger; assembly: GCF_001890085.2. Taxonomy (NCBI): domain Eukaryota; kingdom Metazoa; phylum Chordata; class Mammalia; order Chiroptera; family Hipposideridae; genus Hipposideros; species Hipposideros armiger. The sequence goes on along the minus strand of NW_017731908.1, from coordinate 479,521 downwards.
TTTCAGTTGCTATGCAATGTTGGAGGAAGACCCCTGGACTGAGATTCAGGCAACCTACGCTCTACTTCTGTTAGCACTGTAGGCAATTTTGCTTGTATTCTTATCAGCAGAAATCTTTCTAAAATGATTCTAGGAGATGTGCCTGCCTTAGAAAGGACAGGGGGGAAGTGTCAGCTTTCTTTGTCATGTTTCCATGTCTTCGGTAACTACACATTCCAGGACACAGATGGTAGCTGCCAGCTTAGATAGTGCTGCAGCTCTTCCCAGCTAAATATTCTCCCTTCCTTGTCCTGCTCTGGGGTTGTGCACCTCCACAAGCCACTGTATTTTAATAGATTTTACTAAAGTGCTAATGCACTTATTCATACATTTCATTGGAAGCAAAATTCACAATTATATTCTTAGATGCTCTTAATGAGTTCGATAAGCAGGCTCTTGCGGTGTATGGGTGTTTGCAATTAGATTCAGCAACACAGAGATGCCTATACTGGGTCATCCTCCTGTGCATATTCTCTGCAGCTCTTGGCTCTGCCTCTGTCCCCTATACAAGCTCTTGTGAAGTAGGCATCTTAAACAGAGACTCCAGGGAAATCCTCCTATCATGGCAGACTTTAGTGTATATTTTTAACTGCTGTATTGAGGTGCTCTTTGTAATAACAAATATCTCTTGTTATGCTTTTCCAGGTTTGTTAATGCTTTCCACTCAGCATTTCCATATGCTTAGTCCTAGGGTGTTTTTACATGTCTCACGTCCAGTACATTCTCTCTTTCATCTGTGTTCTCGGTTTTTAGAGTTAGGTTCTTGGCCTACCTGATTGTTCTAGAGAGTGCCAAAAAAACGTATACACATTTTAAGAAAGGAAAAAAAACTGTATTAAAATCATAATACTCGATACATACCGATAACAAAAGATGAATACAAGTCGTGTGTATACATTTTTTTGGCACCCCCGGTATATTTCATTAGTTTTCCTCATGTGACTTTTGGGATTCAAAAATTTATGAAAACATATATAGCTCAGCCATTTAAGCTTCTTATAACTTTTAATTATGTAAACTGACACACAATCCCTGGATGGTAGCATATTGGTTGACTATAGTTATCAAGTGAAACCTCCCCCAGCAGAGCCTTGGGGCAGCATGTCTAAGCATTCTAACTCTATATAGGAAGATTACAGTACTTGTCACAGTTTGATTGTTTCAGGTGGCACCCACGTTCCAGACTTTCTGGAAGAAACTATAGGCCTCTTCAAAATGGCGGGGAAAATGCTTCTAGTCAGGAGGTATCCTTGGCTTTTCCTCCATCATCCTTCACCTCCTACTGGCCTCTGCCCTTGAACAGGCCTCCCTCCTCTCTACTTGTGGACCACAGCTAATGGTCTAAGGAGCTTGGTGCATAGAAAGTACTCAGTAAATATTGGATGGATGGATGGATGGATGGATGGATGGATGGATGGATGGAAAGGTGGTAAATAAGAAGGATGGGAGAGGACATGGAAAGAAGGAAAAGGAAGAAGAAAATATTGGGTTGTCGGAAAAGTCATGACGTATTTTTTCTGTTTTTTGTTGCAAAAATGCATCATGACTTTTCCGACAACCCAGTAGCTATTTTTGATATCATGTGGATAGGGTACTTGTAAATTAGAAATGACTATACTGTGAACCACATCTAATTTCCCAGCTCTTTAAGTGGGAGAATGAACCCAAAGATATACATTCTCCCCTCCCCTATTCACCGAGGATTCCACTGTCCATACCTTACAGTGTCCCACCAACAAAACTTGAAGGAACAACTAGTATTGCCACATGGCCCCTGGAAAGGCGGTGAGGTAGCCAATGCTTTTGCTTTTGCTAACTGCCCCCCTCCACCCTCAATACACATAACTGCACAAGTCACCATGACCCTCAGTGACAGTTGCCTGATTGCCTGTTTCATATCAGAAAGCCCCACTGCATCACTTGTCTAAGAGCTAAGGCCTCCTCATGCACCTGGAAGTCTGAAACTCCTGCCCTGGAAAGCCATACTGGCCTAGAGAGGCAGCCTGGGCTATAAACTGATAAACTAACTAGAGTAACAAGCTGGAAGACAGAAACCCACTCTTAGGACCATCACTCTCTTTTCTGATGGAAATTGATTCCTCACCTTAAACTGTGTCAATCCTATCTTTGTTGAATGAGAAACTGTTTTCCCAAACTGCTGCTATTTATTTTGGTGGTAGGATACTAGAACTTTATCATGTTTATGCAGGTGAATGCTTTTTGGCTTTACTACTTATGGGAAAAAGCCCCATAAAATGAATTCAAGTGTTTGTGTGGGTGGGTGTTAAATAGCTTTGGGTACCACCTTGATGACATTTGCTTGGTGGAGCTCTACACTGTGGTCTAAACATGGACGACTTACCCTTCCCTGGGTGTAACTCTATTGAAACAAGCTACATCTGGCTTTTTGCCCACAGAACACAAGGGTTTCAAACCAGCTGAGACGGTAAAAAGCCATTTGCCCATGGCAAAAGCTTAGCAGGTTTTCCCTAAAGGTAGAGAAACTCTTTCCTACCACCTTTAGCCAAAGTGTAGTGAATGCCCACTGCATGGCTGCGGGTTGGGGTGGGAGGGGGCCCTGCAGGCCTGAGCTCAAGTGATTCCAACAACCTGGAGGTTATAAAGGGGTGAGCAATGACAGGTGGCCAAAGAGGAAGCCTGAACAGCCTGCACCACTGGTGCTACTTTAGTTTATAAGCTGTATGGGGCAAAGACAGTGTCTCTTTAAAACTTATTTATTAGGTGCTCAATAGAGTACTGTGTAAATGTGGGTACCTAATTAACAAACTTTGCTGATAAGTGGAAAAGCATTCCAAGGCTATATACATCACCTGGGAATCCAGGAGGACCTGTGCTTCAACGTACACAGGTGAAGGTGGTAAAGAGCCAATAGGCCCAATGAAGTGTTTGTCCCAAGTGCTCTGGTTTTAGGGGTAAAAAAGATTGGATACTTTTTTTTCAATAATCAATTGTAACAGTGACTCTGTGCTACCAAAATAATAAGAAAACAAAGATTAAAACATTTCAGCCAAATTGAATTTTCTCAATTAAGTATCTTTAGTAAAACAAGGTATAATACGTTATCTGGAGGTAGATGTCTTGCCATTTCAATCCTTTTAACAAAATGATATAAAAAGCACCTTTTTATACTTATAATTGACATATATCATTATGTTAGTTCGGGTGTACAGCATCATGACGCTGTATATGTATATATTATGAAACGATCACCACAATAAGTCTAGCTAGCATCCATCACCACACATAGTTACAAAAAATTATTTTTCTTGTCATGAGAAGTTTTAAGATCCACTATCTTAGCAACTTTCAAATATACCATACAGTATTATTACCTCTAGTGTTTATTTTGTAACTGAAGTTTGAAATGGCTACCTTCACCCATTTCACCCATCCCCAAAAGCACTTTTTCTAAAACTAAAGACCAGTTGCAGAGGGGGAGAAAGGACCCTCATCAAGAATTTGGCTCAGTTGCCATCCCACTAGAATCTGGGATTCCAACAGACTAATTTGCCCATTTTGATTGGAAGATGCCTATGAAACAATGAGGAGTTTACCTGCTTAAAGCCGCAGCTTCTCCATGCATCCCCCGCAGATTAGCTAGTAGCAGAGAGCCATGCTCCTAGTCTGCACCTGCCCTGCTCCTAGAATTAGGATTCTCAGCCAGATTTAAGCTCCCCAGTGCCAGCTAACCCTGTTATCTCCGCTAGTCCCACTGTGTTGTAGGGATGTGGAGACAGAAAGCTTGGCAGATGGATGTCAGCAAGACCCCTACGTGCCTTAGTCCTCAGTGCCAAAGGATCCTGCAGAGAATGATGATGCATTGGATTGAATTATAAGGGAAACTGAGAAAGTTATTTGAAAATGTAAGTGGAGCTTCAGTTCACCAAACTGGTCAGTCAGTCTTTTTCTTTTTGTTCTTTTAATGGGCAAGTTTATGAAGTAAAGAAATAAAATACTACGGACACATTTGAAGCTCCCTCCAATTTTATTTTCTTCTTTCTCCTAGAATTTGTTTATTAATTCTATATATGTTTTTCTACTTTCTCTACACATGAAAGTGTCCATAATCAATAACTAATATATTTTGTATGTTCCAAATGTTATATAAGTGGTATCATACCAGCATTGTACGCATCATTTTGTAACTTGTTTTCTTGTACACATTATGTTTTTGAAATTTATACGTGTTGATAATGCAGCTCTAATTCATTCATTCTCACTGCCTTATAGTATTCCATTGAATAAATTGAGTTACTTATCCACTCTTCTCTTGAGGGACATTTTCATTGTTTTCTATTTTTAGCTATCATCAGTGCATAATTAATATTTCCCACCATGTCATTTTATGCATGTGTACAAGAGTTTCTCTAGAATACATGCCCAAAGTGGACTTGTTTTGTAATCTTGACTTTCATGATATTGCCAGATTTAACCAATTTACATTAATATCAGCAGATGAGCGTTTCTGTTGCTCATCACCTTTGACAACACTGAATATTATTGATCTTATTCAACGTTCCAGCCTGATAAATGTGAAGCAATGTCTTGTTGTTTTAATTAGTATTTCCCTGATTACTAGAAAGGTTGAACATCTTCTCACTATTAGCCATGCAGTTTTCCTCTTCTCAGAATTGCCAAGTCACTTCTTTGTTCATCATTATATTATATCATTACACTGTGTCATTTACCTTTTATTGATTTATAGTAGTCAAATGTTCTGAATACTAATCTTTTAGTATCTCTGTGAGTTGGAAATGTCTTCCCAGTGTGTGCCTGGATTTTTCACTTGTTTTCTAATGTACAGAAGTTTTGTTTGTTTGCTTGCTTGCTCGTTTTTCATGTAGTCACATTTACCTATCGTTTCCTTCATGGTTTAAACTTTACGTGGCTTAAGAAATCTTTTCCTAGACCAAATTCATAAAGATATACAAGAAACATCTAAAAGTTTTAAAGTTCTTCTTTTCACATTTAGTTCTCTAATTCACTGAGAATTTGTTTATTTTGCAAGTTCAGAGATAGAGATCTCTTTTGTGTGTGTGGTTAACCAATTATTCCAAGCACTAGTGATTGACCAGTTCTTCTTCTCCCAATGATTTATCACATAAGTCTCCATGTGCACAGCCCTATTCTGTCCCCTATTTGCCTATCCCAGCAACAACACCACATTGTTTTATTACTGCAATTTTATAAGATGTCTTAATATCTAGTAGGGTCCCCACGTTATTCTTTAATAAATATGTTATTCATGAACTATTGATATTCCACCTAAATTTTACTTAATAAGCTTGACAGACACGTAATCGCTAAAGAAACTATTTATTTTATGTGTGTAAATATACATACACTAAAAACACTTGAGAAGTTGATTCAGATTTCACTAAATAAATTGAGAATTGATAGCGTTATAAAAGCTATATAGAGAGTCCTTTCATCCATGAACATCATGTAACCCTCCATTTATTTAAATGTTTTTCAATCAAGTTTTATACTTCCCTCCATTAAAATTCTGCACATTTTTTTTAGATTTATTCTAGGTTCCTAATTTTTTGTTGCTATTGCAAGTGGTATCTTTTGTCAAGTTGATGTTTGTCCTTTGTTGATGGTGATAGGAATAAATTTGATTACTGTATATTGCACTTATTTCCAGCTGCCCTCTCTTAAAAGTGTTAATTTGTAGTTTCTCTTGAAAATTTCTTGTATACAGTAGCATTGTCTTATATCTTATCTTTCTTGTCTTATCCTGCTGGATGCTGGCTAGGACTTGATAAACTGAATGTTTGGTAGAAGAGTTGATAGCCAGAAAACTTGTTCTGTTTATGATTATAAAGAGAACACTTGAGAACTTGGGGAATTTTAAATATTACCAAATATCACGAGTACTGCTTTCTCCCTTATTTAATGTTTCAGAATGTATGGAGGGTTTGTTCACAGCACAATCACTGCTCTAGTCATCTCAAAAAGCACTATACATCAAGTATTATTTCCAGCCTATTGCTGGGCTCCCCCACAAAAAGAACAAATGAAAAATTATACGTCTTGTTAATTTTGGACAAAGTTGGCCAAGTTCATATTATCTACAAATGTCACCCTAAATAGACTGAATGCATACACAGTCATAAAATTCAGCAGGCTGAAGCTGAGATGTCCAAAAACAAATGGAAAAAAAATCCCAACTCTAAAGCTATTCTGCGTTCAAGTTCTGAACTGATTCCCTTTGAGGTCTTTAAATGTATTTGTTTGTGAAAAACAAAAGGAGTTCTTTGTTAGCATGTGGGGGTGGCTTATTAGTGGCTGTAAGAAATCAGGGTTAGGACTTGAGTTAAGAAAAGAATGGGATGGGGATGGGGGGGACAGTGGATGGGCGAGGGGGTTGTCACTTTGTGAGGGGTGAGAAGGATAACTATTGCATTGTTTTGTACACCTGAAACTAATAATAATAATAATAATAATAATAATAATAATAATAATAACTCAGACTCAAAAAAAAAAGGAAAGAATAGGAAGGTTTTTAATTTTAGTGCCATAAGCCAACAAAATTTTTAAGTCAGTTCTTATCATTGTAACTACTCTGTTTAAGAAACCCACTCTAGTCGGGAGGACCTAGGGCCCTAATGGCACTAGTCTTCAAGCCATCTAAGAGCCGTCACTTTTTGCTTCCCTACAGCAAGAAGTAAAGAGTAGCAGTTTTAAACTGCATCCCTCTACATCCTATTCAAAGATTAGGTTACAATTAAAAGTAGATTTTAAAATCTGCACCTTAAAACATTGCAAGTGTACTACATTCTAAAGACACTTCTGTACAAAAGTTAAAACCTAGAAAATTTACCAAATCAACAAATAAGCTTTTCCGTTTTCAGTACAATTAATTGCAGGATTTCTTTAAACAGACTTCCTTCTTATGTATAGTGCAGAGAGAATAAGTGACACTAGACATCAGCCACTGCCACCTACAAACTAGAAAAGAAAATAAAGTTGCTCTGACATAATAGGGAAAATAATTCATCTTACAGAAATTTAAGCTATTTTTCAGCTTCTCATTTGCTAAATCGAATATTCGGAATTTGAGAAGTAGGAGCAACAAGCTGCTGAATCTAAAAAAGCCTCTAAAGGTGCGTAACTATTGTTTTCTTGTTTTGTGCCATTTGCTAGTTCAAGTAAGTACAAAGGAGCAAACGGAAGGACATCCCCGCTTTCCCACTCAGACCAGCTTGAAACAGAAAGAGCTAACTCAGCGCCCACGAATCCCGGCAACAGAGCGATCTCGCCGCTTTAAGCCTCGGGGAACCCTCGGGCCCGCCCACAAGAAGGCGGGGCCGGCGCGGTGTCTGCTGGTAGTTGTAGTTTCAGGCCCGAGAGCTTTTTGACTCGTTTCTTCTTCCCCCACCGTCCCACAGCTACCCACGGACTCTGAAGCTGCTGTGTACTGAGCACGAGACACAACCGGAGATGAGAGGAGAGGAGAGCATCGGGGCGCGGTTGATGAGCGTCTAGAGGAGAGTGGTGGCAACGTAAGCAGCGCGCATGCGCGGGTGGCCGAGCCCCTGCTCCACCAGCATCTCTCGGAGAGCGCTAGCTAGTGGGACAGAGGGAGGGCACAAGGCAAGTTTGAGGTCTTACGGCTTGCGCATCGCAGTTGTTAGCGGGGAGATGGGGGGAGCTGTCCGATATTCAGGGGCGGTTTTCGCCCTGCCTCATCCTGCCTTTCGCGATTCTCCCACCTCCTAACCTTTTTCAATTTGCAGAATTGCAGCTTCCCCACCCTTCCCCCACTCCTCCACCTCCCCTCCACCCCCGGTCTCTCCGTGGGAAGCCTTTCCCAGCTGTGTTGTGAAATCTGCTAGAACCTTTAAGCCAAGGCCTTTTAGCCCGCCTGGAATTCAAACTGCCCACTCCCTGCCAAAGCCAGGTCATGCAAGGCAGCAAAAGTCTTGAGGCACAGGCCCTGCAAAGCAATGCCCTGTTCGGTTCGCTTAGATTTCTGGCTACCCTGTCCTCTCCCCCTAAAAAGCTGGGCCTAGGTAGGCGGTAAATAAGGTGGATGGATAGTTAAATTACATCCTTAAATTTGCAAAGGGCTCTCATAGCTTCCATTGCTCTGGGAGGTGGCATCAGTATGTGAAAGGACAGTGAGTGGCCAAAGAACTTAACGAATGTAAAAACACCCTGTATTTCCCAGAGGATAGCGTTAGGCACAGTTTGTTATGGATTTCTTGCTTGTCTGCCTTTCTTGAGACTCTGTAGTACTGTTTTGTTCACTACTGTGTCTGCAGTGCTAACACATGGTGGCCTCTTCGTGTATGTCAAATGATGAAATGTAGGAATCTAGTGTCTGTCCTTCAGGTCTGTACCAAAGTCTGTTGGGAGAGGCAAAGATGAAAATACAGAAGCAGGTTTATACAGAGCTTTGGGACTGGAAAGAAGAAGCACATGAATGCCTGGAGAGGTCCCTGAAGGCTGCATGGAGGAGGCAGTGCCTCCTAAGCTTTAGAATTGTCCGTCTTTGAATTAGCAGATGGGAAGTCGTCACACCAAAGCCTCCATATGCCCTTTGTCTGAGTGGGAAAGAGGCCAATTATTTAAGAGCTGACTAAGACAGGAACACAAATGCTACCCTCTTCCAGATGGTCATCTGCAGAGGCTGTACCTTCCAGGGACCCTGGCTTTCTTTAGACATCTTTGGAATGCTCTTTGTGGAAATACCTTTTGAGCTTACAGCACATTCTTTGGTCACTTCTCAGCAAGTGGAATATCTCATTCCTTTAGAGATCTGATATTTGGGAACAGCAAGAAGTCATTTGGGATGCAGGTCTAGAGGGTGAGGAAAACAGTCATGCTGCATAATAGTTGAAATTTGGGGGAAGGTGTGTTAGCTTATATAGGGCAAAGGTTCTCATCCTGGTGTGTGAGGAAGTTTCGAGTGTATGTGTAGTTTTCTAATGGATCATGTCTTTAGCTTTTATCAGATTGCCCAAGGACTCCATGATTCAAAAAAAGATTAACAGCCACTACCGTAGAGTTATGAAATCATTTCTTTTGTGGCTTGTAAGCTAGCTCTGAAGGAAAGTCATGTGTGTGGCAGGAGAGCAGAGGACAGGTTTCGGCTTAGCATTTGATGTATGGTCTCAATGGATTCCCAAGCCCCCAGAGTCTCAGTGTCTGTAATATAAAGTGGAAGGTAGAACTGGGGGCGGGGGGGGGGAGGAGCTGGGCTCAATCACTTTTGGATTGGAACCTCGGGGCCCTTCTTGTCACTGGGCCCTCAAGCCACTTAGCAGTCACTATTGATCTGGAGGCCTTAAAAACAAGTTTGGTCTCCGAACTTCAAAAAAACTCTGAATACCCAAGACCCACCCTTGAAGGTGAGAAAGGAATAGATGGAAGACATTCCTGCTGTGTTACTTCGTACAATGGTCAGGGGCAGGCACCTGGAGTGAAGTAAAATTAGAAACACGGGAAATGCTGCTTCCATAGACTTTCACTGTTGTTCAGTTCTGTATACGGGTGAACTTTCTGCCTTTGGCTGAAGCTGTTTTCTCTTTCTGGAATTCCTTCTCTCCATTTTTCTGCATCTATCAAAATCCAAGAAGAAGGAACTACTTCCTGAAGAATGCTGTTTCTTCCTAACTGAATGCTTGTCTTTTCCTACACATCATTTCAGACTCGTGGACACCTGTTCCACTGCGAACCTTTCCCTGATGTTCTCTGCAGGCCCTCCTGGGCTCGGTTATTCACCTGGTCCTCTGAGCAGTTATTGACATTCCATTCTTTCAGCTGCAGGGTTTAAAATCCATCCACAATCTGGCCTTGATCTTCAACACATCTCCACTCCTGGTTTCTATTCCAGCCATGTAGTACATTGTGTTCCCCTCAGAAGCCTTCCCTGAGCCCAGAGAGAATGAACCACCCACCCCTTCACCCTAACCCTTGTGACTTTGTAATTCTTAACATACCTATCACAGCACCTAACACACTGTATTGAAAGTTTTTGTTTATACCCCCATCTCCCAAACTATACTATGGGTTCTTTTACCACAGGAACCATGTTTATTTCATCCTTGAGCTTGGAACTGAACAGACACCCAATAAATGTTGAATAAATAAATGAATGAATGGATGAATGATATAGCTTGTTTACAAATGTGTCCCTCCCACTTTTTTATTACGTCTTTGAGGTTAGTAATGTTGGCTCATTTATCTCTTGTTCTTAATAGCTAGTTTATGCCTGGCATATCATAGGCACCCAATAAATACTTTTCACTGAATGAATGAATAGTCTTCTGTAATATCTCCAACCTGATATATCCTTTCCCTCCTTTGAAACCTGGAGCACTTTCCTTGTGTTTATCCAGTGGCATTTTCTTTAGCTGGTACTATTCTCAGCATCTAATCCCCCCTACTCAGTGGTCAGCTCCTTGAGGATAGAAGTTGAGCCTCGCTTCCCTTGGTGTCCCCTGCAGTGCCTACTGCAGTGCTGGGCATATAACAAGGGCTCAACATGGAGCTTTTCTGGGAACAATGAAAGTACCTCTCATTCAGAGCCCCTGTTCCACCAATGAGGTGCCCAAGTGCATGAGCTACACATACTGAATCTCCAAACCCACTGCTTTTCCTGATGGGTGCTCAGTGTTGCCAACTGCTAGGTGAGAGGAAGGCAAAGCTGAAAAGACCACGTTGTCTCACATTTGTGTCACCGCGATACTCTGGACTAGTAGGTGCCCAGTAATTTTCGCATTAATAAAGGACATGAAGCCCATCAAGAATGAATGAGCCCAGAGCTACAAAAGAGCAGCTGAGAGATGAAAATCCCATCAGCTAATAAGAAAATGGAAAGACGGGTCAGTGTACTCCCTCTGGGTAACAGCTTAGAAAGAATTGAAAAGCACGTTATGTTTTTTTCTATAAAAGACGGAGTGTCATGTATGCATTTTAATTTCAAAATGTTAAAAAGTCCCCCTAATTCTGCCATAGCTAAATAGAGAAGAGCAATCCTCAAGATTAGAATCTGTTAACAGTTGTGGGGATTTTTCATCCATTCGCTTTTAGTGTGGGCATTCACTTCTCTTCCTCTCTTTTTTCTTTCCTTCTTTTTCTTCCTTTCAACATATCTTTGCTGAGCGTAACTATGTTCTAGGTACTCATTCTTTTAAGTGCTTTATACTAATAATTTCTCATAACCCTCATAACAACTCTATGATGTAGGTCTTAGTATCTTCACTTGAAATGTGATAAAACAAGGGCTCGGATTCAAGAAGTTGCCTGAGGCCACACAGGCAGTAAGGGCTCGGATCAAGATTTAAATTCAAGTCTCATAAACACCAAAACTTACATGTTGTTGCTGAAAGTCCATTATAATGCCTCTCTATACCATCCAATGGTTCTTTTCTCACATAGTTTGCAACTGGAAAGACAGACAGTAAAAGTAAATCAAGTACAGGGTCGGAGGTTAGCAAAGGATAACACTGGAACACAGAGAAGGTTATCTATGTTGGGGGGGGGCGGGGAGGGAAGAGTAGGAGGATCAGCAATGGCTCCCGGGGAGGGGTCACTTGAATTGAGATCTCAAGAAGAAGTGGGGGTTGCTAGATCAAGCCAGGGACACCATCTGGACAACGTACAGCAAGTGCAGCCGCCCAACATGTGCAAGGAAGTCTATGTAAGTATTGGGGGGGAGGGTAAATGTCTTAAGTTGTTTTGTTTTCAAAGCTTTCTTTGGAGGGGGGGCATAACTCACAGAGGCTAATTGTCTTTGCTTTGTCTAAAAGTGCTGAAATGTAAGGGTGAGTGGGTCATTAAAATGAATTAAGGTTTTCATGTTGATTTCAAATGCTCTCGAGGGGACCAGTGCATTCTGATGTCCAGATGACAGAGTGAAGTGGCCAATGCCATGGCCCTGCTGTCCAGTGAAACCAGACAGCTATGAAAGTGCCCTAGGGTCCTTTCGGAAGAGTCCAAAATGTGAAAGCTCATAGTATGCTTTTTAAAAAAAGGAATTATCCTTTATAATTTCCACAGGATATAAAAGTGTAGATTATTTTATTCTTAGGTAAGTTGTGAAATGATTTCACCAGTCCCTCCAAACACTCAAATTATATTAAGTTCTAAGTTGGTGTTTCCATGGGAATCCATTATACTATTCTCTCTAATTTTGCATACTTTTGATGTTGAACCAAAAAATTTAACTTTTGCAGCTGAAAGTCTTTTTAAAAGAAAGGGTTTATTAGGCCATTGCTAGAAAGAAGGAGAAGGAAAAGAAGAA
>NW_017731908.1:451444-467095 GCF_001890085.2 Hipposideros armiger | reverse complement strand
GGGGAGGGGAGGGGGGAGGAGGGCATGGAGTCTAAGCCACCAGCAGCTTGGCTGGTAGGAAGGACAACATGTCCGTAGTCCCTGAGTTTTGCAAGTATTTTAGTACATCAAATGCGGGAAGGGGAATGTAAGCCGTTCTGGAAGGATTTACAGTAGCTGTAGACAGAGGGGATGGGAGAAGCTGACGCTGGGCTAGTTCTGGGGCAGACCAGAGCCTGCAGCTGAGTCCACAGCAGCGTCCCTCCAGCTCATGTGTACACAAGGAGCGCAGGCTCCTGGAGTTTGCGGGTGGCTAAAATGATCTGCCCAAACAGCACCCTGGAAATGAGTCCAGAGATCCAACAGACATACAGGAATGTGAGCAGTCTTTTGTCAGAGCTGGTCCACGGCTGTGAACAGGCTAACTGTTCTGTCTCTTTTTCTTACTCTCCAGTTGCTGTAATTGTAATCCAGAACGCCTCAGAATTTTCTCCCTGTCAATGTTTTCCATAAGACTAAAAAAAAAAAAAAAAAAAAATTTTAATAGACTATTTTTAGAGCAGTTTTAGGGTCACAACAAAATTGAGTTGAAAGTATAGAGTTCCTGTGCACTCCCTGCCCTGACTCATGGACTCAGCCCCTCCCACTGTCAACAGACATCCTGCACCACAATGGGTTTTAATTAATCTAGTCTTTAAATCATATGTATTATAGATGCTTTGTTTATTGATCAATTATAGAGTGAGCATTTCACCATTTGCTTGCCGTTTTGCTAGGGCTGTGTTAAATAGGCATAGCTCCTGCCCTTATGTTGTTCATAGTCTAGAGGGAGAGAGGTCCATTAAAGAAATAATTTCACAAACACCACCTAGGTACAAACTGTGACGAGAAGAACCAGCAGAGGCTCCAGCTGTGTGCACTAGGAGAATTCCCTTCGTATGGGTGGCCAGGGAAGGCTTTCCCAGAGAAAATCAACAGGTAAACAGAGATCTGAAGGGTAAGCAAAGGTGACAGGGAAAACCTTCTGGGCAAACAAAGTAACTGCCTGCAGAGATCTTAAAGCAAGAAGGAGCCTGGCCTATTTTAGGAGCTGAAAGTTGGCGGACAAGGACAGAGATGCGCCTGGGGAGTCAGGCGGAGGCCAGAACTTGTGGGTGCCATGTTCATTTGTCTTTACCCTGAGTTATGGGAAACAGGGGACAGGTTTTACACAGGAGGTGACTTGCATGGATTTTATTTTAAAACGAAGACCCTGACTGTATTGTGAGGAATGGATGGGAGCAGAGTAAGAGTGGAACTGAGGAAACTTGCTCGGAAACTATTGGACTAGGCCCAGAGATGATGGTAGTGGAAAGTGGAGAGACAGAGAAATGGACGGGTGCCATGGATATTTATGAGGTGGAATCAACAAGATTTGGTGTTTGCTTTGAAAAGGTGGGATGGCGCTGTTTCTAGGCTTGTAAAACTGGATAGATTCTGATGCATTTACTGAGATGGGAGAAGGGGTGAAGAGAAGATCAGGAATTTACAAGGGCTTTATAACTATTTTTTCTATTCCAAATAATTACCCTGTGCTAGGCACCGTGCTAGGTGATTCACACTCAGTATCACAGAAGTACTTTTATCTGATGCAACAGGGACTAGCAGATGGTTGATTCCCATACTGCCACAGCTCAATGAACCTTAAGGGACTGTATTTACTGTCCTCTGCTATCGTTTCAAGTGCACTTTGTTCGTTACCTATGCACAGCCCATTGGTATATGGCTGTCTGAAGCTCTAAGCATTGTCTCCAACTCCCTTCCCAATTATTTTCTCATGTGACTCACTTGGCAACTTCCACACCTTTTGTTTCCTTCTCTCAATACTATACCTACTCCATGGTAACTTGTTTAACAGGTTTATTTAGACGTCTTTCCTCTCCCTTCCCATGGTCAGCGTAAAGTCCTCTTGATCAGGGCAGGTGGTCACTGGGCAAATGTGTCCTCAAGCCATACGTAGCAGAAGTTCATCTTTGATCCATTATCCCAAATCCTCCGTCCCCTGGAGCATTACCTCTCTGGTGTCACTTCCCTTCCGGAAGCACTGCGATAATATGGCCACCGTTATAGGAAACAAACCCGAAATTCTCACCTTCCATCTCAAAGCCCTTATCAGAACAGACTATGACTTCTTTCCATATTCTTATTCTAGACTGCCTCCTTTATTTCTTTGGGGCCCTTCTGTCGCTGGTTCTCTTTAACAGTAACCAAGAATGTACAGGATATTGTCATATGTCTTGTGCCATTCAATCCCACAACCCTTCTGCCTGATTCCTTTCCCCGTGCCTGGCCTATAGTTGTCATCCAAATATTTGTTGAATTAATGAATGAACCGTGTTGCTGGGAAAGCAAAGGATGCCTTGTTTGGAGGGAGATCAGGCCCTGTTTCTGTCTTTTTAAGATAAATTTTAATGTTTTCTTAAATTTTCATGAACAGCTCATCTATAACCTATTACGAATTTTAAACCGTTAATTCATTTATAATAGTATGGTTCATTCTGTATGAATGACTTTATAACGTAAGTATGAACCTGATCTCACAAATGAATTATTGTTGGAGTTACAGGTGCAATGATACCAAAACACCACTAAAAAGTAACAATTAAAAAGGAAAAACCCAAACTATTATCTCATGGTGCATCCAAAACACAAATCCAGATTTTTAGCTTTGGCTGCTGTCCTTTGAACATAGCTAGATGGCTGTTTTCTAATGCTTCAGTGCCTCTTCTAGGGTTGCATTGAACAGCGTGTTTCCGTCTAGATGGTGTCATATTATCGTTTTGTGCATTTTGGTTGCACTTTATATTTGCAAAGTGCAGGAAAATCATATTCATTAGTATTTCTGCAAAGCCCTCCTGTGTGGTAACTCAGCATTACTGAAGCCAAGCATAAAAATAAGTGTGCACTTATCGGAAAGATGCTGATAGGGTCCAAATGAAATGTCAATGAACACTAATGCACAATATTCAGAATGTTACAGTTTCTCTAGATACATTGCTGGGGAACTATGAAACATCTTTCTGTATCATTTGGATTTCCAACCCAAAAATCAATCCTAATTTTGAGGGAAATATGTGATTATTATATTAGATCTTACTTTAAATGTTCATTTATGTTACTATTTAAAACATTAAGTACACAGAAGTCTAAGCTTATAAAGGCAATGTGTAAATCAGCATTTCACAGAACTCATTTGCATTCTTGGGGGGAGCAAATTTTTAACAGTCAGATTAAGGTGAAAATTAAATGCTCTTGTGGCAGAGAATCTGAATGATTCAATTAAATGGATTTGGGATCACCTCAAATTGCCTGGAATTTATCATTTTAAAGATCAAACTGTAGTTAATTAACCCCAAAACATGCACCTATCTCAGACCAGTACACTCTAAGAACCCATTCTAATAGGAGAGAGAGCTGAAGTCCATAAAAGACTCAAAGAAAGATGGGCAAACAAGTACTCAGGTTCCCCCGTCTTTTTGCTTCACCAAAGTCACAGGTGGCCCCAATCTCATGGTTCAATGTGGGGGCTCTCCCTCCAGGCTCTCCCCCTTGTTTCAGACAAAAAGAAGAAGAAGGGGAGGAAGAAGAAGGAAACAACGCAGGCAACTGGAAAACAAGACTTTTTAGACTGCCCAGCAGACGCCCCAGCAGGCCATGTCGCCTCGCTGATGAGAGGTCCCCAACCCCACCCACCCCGCCCTCCGCCCAGCGGTGTGGGAGACAGGAGAATAGAGCAATGTGCTTGTTTGGGCACCCCGCCATCCCAAACAAAACTGACGGTCTCGGAAGAATGAAAACAGCACAAATGGATATGAGCTGAGGTAGGAACGAGCAAGGTCCACCCGACCGATTGTTTTCAGTGTGAATTACAGAGACACACGCGCGTGTGGTGCCGAGAAAGAACGTGCTGAGAGGTGACCAGAACAATCGGAGGAAGAAGAGCTGGGGCTGAAAGGGTTTCATGGAGGTTTCCAGCCCTTCATGTCTCCTCTCAGGGTTGTTTTAAGATTTCAAGATGGAACCATGTATGTCAAATGCCCTGTATAATTGTGATGAGGGTGGTAAACTTCATGTAGAGTTTATCTTAAATTTCCCCCCCCAGTGTGCACAAGGAGCTATCATCCAAGAATGTTCATTCCAGAATTATTTGTAACAGCCAAAATTTGGGGGGAAAACCTAAATGTCCATCAACAAAAGAGTAGATAAATTTTGGGTTATTCATATAGTGTGGAATACTTTACAACAGTTAAAATGAGTAAAATTTGACAAAGCTAGGTGGTAGGTACTCAGGTTTTTGTTATATTGCTCGTTTTGTTTTTTCTGTGTGATTGAAATAGTTCATAATTTTATAAATTAGCAAAACACAACAAAACTTGGGCAGTGTTTCCCACTATTTGATCTACAAACCACCTACATCAAAATCACTGAAGATATATATTAAAATGCAGATTCCCAGAGCCCCAGGACCAGTACTCGAATCTCCAGGCCTGAGCCCAGCAGTCTGTATTTCAAACAAGGCCACCAGGTGATTCCTAGAGGACCAGCGACACAGGGTCTGGGTGGAAAAAAGAATTTAATGGCAAACAAAAATTGTGAAGACCTCTGGGCTGGCTAAATGAGTCATACAGGGCCTGAAGGAGAGCTGAAATTATCATATATCCCAGACGCTGGGGTGGAACACAGGAGCTGCCACCCCTTAACACAGGCAAGGGGGGCAGTTTAGTGGTGAGCAGGACCTATTCGTTAGGTTTAAACTGTGAGAAAAAGCCAAATATCGGTGGCTTAACTGAGCAAGCCTTGCATGGCCTTGTTGTGTGGAAGAAGTCTGGAGATAGTCAGTTTTCCAGTGTCAGGAATTCAGGTTTATTCTATGCTGTTGCTCTGCCCAGTCTCTGGATGCCACACCTGCCACGTGTCCTAAGAGAGCTGCTAAGCTGGGGCCACCATGACTGCACTGCAGCCAACAGGAAGGAGAAAAAGAGAAAAGGGGTACATCCATCCCCTTCCTTTAAAGATACTTCCTGAAAACAAACCCCTTCTGTTCACATCCAGAATGTAGTCTCCAGGCCACACATAGCTGGAAGGGAAACTAGGACATGTCATCTTTATTCCAGGTGACCAGGTACCCAGCTAAAGATGGGAAGGAGAGGCTCTATCACCATGGAGAAAGGAGTAAAATGGATGTGGGAGCCTCTGTCATAGAGCGCTGGGGGTTCAGAGCCTATGAAAGCTCAGCAGCATAGACCCAGGAAGCTGTTGTGAGGATTCCAGGATCAGAGCGATACTGGTCAGGTGATTTCCGGGGTAGCAAGTTTCAAAGTATGGTCCTGGGCCAGCAGTTTCTACATCACCTGGGAGCCTGTTAGAAATGCAAATTCAGCCCCCCCCCCCACTCCGCCACACACACACACACACACAGGCCCCATTTCTCCTGAATCAGAATATGCATTTCAACATGACCCCCAGAGCTGGGCTAGAAGGCCTCAGAGGAGAGAAAGGTTAGAAACTGGGAGGCTTCTAGCTCAGGACAGGGGCCAGAGGTGAGAGTGTTCCGGGTGAAGTGGCGGATGGGCCCCTGTGAGCCAGCGAGCACCCTATGGAAGTGAATGCAGAGGCAGGCCAGAGAGCTGAGGGATCAGACCTGACTTGGTGAGGTGAGTGGTAGAGACTGCCAGCAAAGAACAAGACAGAGAAGAAAGAGAGACACAGAAACTGGGAAAGAACATGGCCATGAAAGCACACTTGAACAGAGTGTCAATGAAATACAGATTTAACCGGCCTGCAGTGTGGACTGAGCAGGACTTAATCCTTACAATACCCATACCCCTGAGTGGCAGGAACCATGATTCCCGTTGGAGGTGATGAAGCTGAGGTTCAGAGATGTTAACTTGCCAAGGTCACACAGCTGGATATTAACATAGCTTACAAAAATACTTTGTAGAGACCTGGCCAGTTCTCAAAGCACTATGATATTCATCATCTAATTTAATCCCCACAATAACTGTGAAGTAAACAGAAAGTGGCTATTTTAATTTTGCACATAAGGAATTCCAGGATTTTCACTTCTCTGTCCAATTGTTTTTCCATTTGTGTCTCCTGAGGTCCTGACAGATGATAATAATGAAGATGGGATGGGCGTGTGAGGTTCACCAAACCTGAACTTAACTGTGTGAGAGCCCTGTAGCAGGCCCTCCAATGTCACTGATGGTATAATTACAACAATTGGTTTTATTCAAGAGGAAGGCGATATTACAAACGTAGCTTATTAGAATGAAGAGTACGGAAGCCAGATATGGGGGTAAAATTGAAGATACTCTGTCAGCAGCAAGGGGAGGGACTCCAAACACTGCTGCAGAGCACCAAGCATGGGAGCCGGACAAGCCAAGTCCACGTGGCAGCACTGCTAACTTATTCAAACGGTGACGGTGGGCAAATTACCTAACATCCCCTTGCTTTCACATCCTCTTTTTTCAAAGTTGAGGTAAACAGTATTTTATTGGGTGATATGATGAGGGTTAAATGAGATAAACTATATAGGATGGTAAGCCCAGGCCCCTGAAGAAAACAAATATTCAATAATTATAGCTATTATTAAAAGTGGTTATGGATGGAAGAGTACAATGAGGTGGAAGTCAAAGCAGTAGTAGGCTCAGATGGTCACTAAGGTGAAGAATAATATAACCTATGTTAACTGCTTTGGATGTTTACCAGTGTATATATTTTATATAACTTTAAATTTCAAAAAAAAATTCCCTCTTCCCCAGGCTCACAGACTTTACATGCTAATCACAATTAATTTGCCTTCAGGTGAGACTGCATTTCACAAATGTATTTGGTAATTCTGAATCTAGCAAATGAATACAAAACAAATAGAGCTCTTTACCTTCAATGTTCATGAAGTGAAAGAAGCGAAGGGAAGATGCCAAATAAACTCTTGTGTCTCATTTATGAGAAGCTTCGGCACAGCTTATGAAGGTGACAGATGTTCTGCTTCCTAGAACCTTTTTGTTCCACCCCCAAAATCTATATTTTCCTTTAGTATATTGATTTCTTGTTATAGAGCGGGAATGGCTATTCAATATCTTTATTTGGGAGCTGGGGGACGGCAGAATGTGAGAGGGAAAATGCATCAGTACTTAAAGGAAAGTTATGGGATGGGTGGAAAAGAACAGGAGAGATGAGGTAGTCTATATCTGGGAAATTATTTACAGCTGGACTGAAGGACAGAGAGACTTGCCAGAGAAAGAACAGGGGAAGCAAATGAAAAAAAGCATCCAATCACAGGGAAACCCTTTGATGGATGAGGAAGGCACTTGAATAGATGAAAAAGCACTTTCCCCAGTGACGGGCTGGCTCACCTCATCTCTCTTGTTGGCTTGTAGCACAGTGGAACAATTCAGTGTAACAAATGATAGAATATACGTATGACAGTGAACCAGCTGATGCAAACTAATAGCAAATAAATCCAAGTGTTCTTTTCTGTTCTGATGAGGGGCTGCTGATTTCTCTTTGGGGCTGAGGCTACAAATTAGCTACAAAATAGCCACAAATTGAGTTGACTCATTATGAACAATGTCCCAGACGCCACTTTTCTCAGCAATAGAAATAACGTTTATGGAGTTTCGAAGCATGCTCAACTGCATCGTCGCGTTTTATTTTACAAATAACCCTGTGAGGGGTATCATTAGTCACACTTTATACTTGAGAAAACTGAGGCTTAGAGAAGGAAATTAACAGCTGTATCCACACTCAGGTCCATCTTACCACACTACCTTTCTTTGGCTCCTCAATAAATGCCAATCTATGGCTAGAGTTCCCACAAAGGGCTTTTTTTGGGGCGGGGGAGAGGCATCATTGCCAAGCATACCCTAGGTTTCAATAATGTTTTTCCCTCCAGGCAACTCCATGGCCCTTGACATCGCTCAAAGGCCTTGAGTTCCACTCGAAGTTGCCTGGAGGACCTGGAATGAGGGTGGGGCTAAGAGTGGAGCAGGGCAGTGCAATCCCACTAGAAACTAAGCTACAGCTTCCCTGGGCTTCTGAGGACCCTGCGTCCTCAGTGCCTCACTGTCCCTCGGCAGCTCACACTTCCTGCAACACCCTCTTCTATGTCCCCCTGGAGCCCCTAGGCTCCCCTCCAGCCATCCTATGCATCTCATCCCTCAAAAGGCCCACTTCCTCTATCTCCCTCCAGACACCTCAGCCACTGGTTAGGAGAGCAGTCACTTACTGCAAATGACTATCTCCGTGAGAGAATTTCCAACGTGGGGAACAAAGAGCCTGGGGAAACGGGGTCTTCCTTAACCACACCAAGAGGTGTTCCTTCATCCAGAAAGCCTCCACTTCCTCCTCCTCTGATAACTTCCTGGTCTGGGGTTGCCTCTTCTATCATCAGTGGTCAATTGGCTTAGAATTGTGACTACACACCGAAAACAGAGCTGCCTGCCCTCAGGCTGGCAGAGCAAAGTAATGCCAATTACAGCTATGTAGACCATAATAGTTACCAGCGAGATTTGCCTGTATTTGAGTCCAGGCAGCATCACTTGCTAGCTGTGGTACATTGGTCAAATTACTCACCTTCTCTGTGGCTTAGTGTATGCAGCTTTAAATAGGGTAATAGTAGTGCGTATGGAAAGGTAATGAGGATTAAAAGTGCTATATATGTAAAGCATTTAGATCAGTTCCTAGCACACAGAAAAGCTATATAAGGATTAGATCAACTGAATTGTTAAAATTACCTACTTTTAAAAGTATCTGCTCCACACTAGGTTGTTTACATCTGAAATTCAGATGTGGTCTGGAGTTATCCTGACCCTTCAGGTGCAGATAAGTGGTTTCATCTCCCTTTCTATGGATTATGAAAAACAAAACCTGATAACCTCCCCAAGAATTCTTTGAATTCCCAAGTGTACTTTACATTTCTTGATTAGCTCTGACTCTAAGCACCAGCTTCTTCAGAATTATTCTGTTTTGTTCTTCTGCACATTGTGTTTAACTCAATATCCACGCAAAATGTATCCTAGTGGTCCCGTGCCCAGCAAACCTTCCTGAGCCTTTGGGGAGAGGAATGGTTGACGTTGCAACAACCCAATGCATTTTAAGTTCAGCAGCAGTCATCGCTATTCTTTATTAGGCTTCTGCCCATGTCCACATCTTAGGATCTAGCCTCCTGCCAGGTTCCTGAATTCCCCACTCTCACCCCTTTTCCTACTATCTCTCTTCAAGCTTTCACCCCCAAATTGCCCGAGACTTCAAATTCTTCTGGTTCCATCACACAGACAAATCCATTCAGCTCTCTCCAGCCCACTACTTAAAAAAATAAATAAAATGAAAATAAGAAACCATCTGACTAAACCCTTAAAGGCCACCGCTTCAGGCACACAAAGACCTTGGTGAAAATGTGAAATCATCCTTTTTAAAGTCTTCATGAAATTATTGGCCGAAGATTAAACTCATCCTTGCTCTGTATGGGGGTGGGAAATAGGGAGAGGATGGTTACTAAACATACATTATCTCAATTAGTTCTCACAGCAATGCTATACGGTAGGCGTGATTCTCCCCATTTTATAACTGGGCAAGCTGAGGCTCAGAAAAATTAAGGAATGTCCCCAAGGTCATCTAGCTGGGAAGGGATGGACAGAGTCAAGACCATGTGGGTCTGCCACAGAGTCCCTCACGATTTTCACTACACCCCAGTGCCTCACACACTGTGCTTGGCTTTGAGAATCTAAAGTGTCCCAAGGTGGCGGGAGAGATTAGGAGCCAAAGGCAGCTCCTCCTTTGGGCCCTTCACCTTGGACAACCCTTAGGTGTGCCCCTGGCTGCCATCTTATGATAAGTGTCCATGTCTCCATATATGGTGCCCAGACCTGAGCCCAGCCTTCCAGGTGGAATCTGACCAGTGCACAGGCGAGCAGGACCCTCCACTTTATTCTTTACCTTGGATTTCTAGTCACACAACCTGAGCTCCCCTTCGGCTCCTTGAACTCGCATTTCATCACTGATTCATCCTGGGTTTCCAGCCAGTGGAAACCCCTAAAACAAAAGTACTCCTTGAACTCTGGAGTCAGTCCCAGGGTGAATTTCTGTTCCACTACTTCCTGTGAGGCTTGGACAACTCACCTCTCTTTCAGGCCCCCGTTTCCTTGGTTGCTCTAAAAGGGATGATGGTATTATTTGCCTTATAGGATTGTTAGAAAAATTAAATGAAGGAATGCATGCAAGGTGCTAACCCAGTACCTGGAACACTGTAAAGCTCAATAAATATTAGCTGTATTCATATTAATTATAAATGCCCATTCTCTCCCCCACCTCTAGACAAATCTGATCTCCCCACTTCCCCATTTCCCCATCTCCACATGAGCCTGCACATATGTGTACACACATACAAACCCATTACTGGGAGGCATTCTCTTAAAGCAGAAGGTTTGGCCTTAGAAACCCTGGACTCCATTTTATATGTGCTAGCAATGTGACCTTGGGCAAGAGCTGCAACCTCTTTTAGCCATAACTTCTTCCTCTGCAGAATAGAAATTATAATTTTGTACTCTCTTAACTCATGGCATTATCATAAGAATTGCATAAGGTACCATAGAAATGTAAAGAAGCTCCCTATTTATTGGAATCATATTTCCATTCCCCTAATAAAAGTATGTTGGATTTTTTTTTAACTAAGTGCAGGAATTTATACTAATCATCTCTGTTAAAACGTGTAGACTCATTTAGGATTTATCAGACTAACATTGTTCTATGGTTTCTCCATGATCAGCCTTCACATTTTTTTCTTACGTGATACATTTTATTTGCTCATGAGTTTTAAAGTCTCTTAATAAAAGGAAAACATAGGAACCCTATCCCCCACTATTCACAAATTTTCTTTTATTAAGAATGAATCTGCACCCATTGGCTGCATTATATACTGGGTTGGGGCAAAGGGAGAGTCAAAGAAATATAATATGGGGTGGGTGCCCTCACGTCTGTTAGTGCATTGGGAAAGTGACCTACATACTTAACCTTAAATGTTAATGTCTTGAGACAGTCATGCGACCTTTCAAAGAAACCTAGAAAACCTCAAAATGTCTAATCATGGAACAAACTTGTAACTTTGATGGTAATTCTCTTTAACAGCATTCCCTGCTGGGCTTGTCTGAAATGGAGGAGACATGACATTATGGAATTGAAAATCTTAGGATTCGTCACCTAACTTGAATGCTGAAGGGACTGGGGTATCATCCAGGTTGAGCTCTGCATCTGATCGTTGAAGATGCTGACCCCAGAGAGAGAAAAGTACTTATCCCAAATCAATCCATCTAATGGCAGAGCCCAGACGAACGCAGGTCAGCCTTCACTCGTTTGGGTTGTTACTGGACCGCAGGAACCAGAGGTAGGAAGAGAGGGGTGGGCCGGTCACAGGCACAAGAGGTGTATTTTGCACGCATCTAGTTATTCTTCACCCTAGACCGCATTCCCTGCCCCTAAATCTGTGGGATATCAGGTGAGGGACGACCACCAGAGCAGAAGAGATAACAAGGACACCTGAAAACAGTCACTGGGGGTTGTGTGGTTGGGAATTCAAAACCTAGCCAGAGGATTAAAAGAATTCCTGTAAATGTAGTTTCTGAGGGCAAGGAAGCCTTTCCCTACCCCAGCGCTGGCCCCGCCCCGTGCCCGGCAGTAACCCCGAGGAGGCGCTCGGAAGCTTCGGCTATCTTCAACGTAGCCATTTGGGAAGAGAAAAAACAGAATGTGCTCCTTTTCACTTCAAACCTAGTCGTTAGGTGGGGGCCCCTCCCTGGCAGAAATGGGAGCATTAACTTTGCGCCCACGTGGCTTTTCTGCGGGCTTGTGCTCCGTTCGGAAGCCAGAGGCTCCTTTCCTTAACTCTTTTTTGGGGGAAAGATGTGGGGAGCTGACAGAGCTGAATAGGGGCCTGCTATGAGTGAAGGGGCAAGCAGGGTAAAGACAACAGAGGGGGGAAGGCGGAATAAGAAGTAATGGGGTGTCCGGGGCTGGGGGACGTGTGGGGGTGACGACTCAGGGGCCACCGGTCGCCGGTTGGGTCCCTGAGATTGTGCCTAGAAATTAGGGAACATCCGCAAAGCCCACACACTTTATTTAAGAGGGAAACAGAAACCACCAGAAAATAAACGCTCTGAATTGTCTACCGCGGAGCGGAACGAGCTGTGCGCAGGCGCGCAGGGTTCCGCGTCTGCCCTCGAGTTACCCCGCGCTGCGAGCCGAGAGAACTAGGTGAAAGGTAACTAGCAGGCGCTGCTCCGGACGACGGCGAAGGCGCGCGTGCGCGGGCTTGAGCCGCTTAGTCAGTCCTCCCCACGTTTCTCCAAGTCTGCCCTTCATTGAGCTGTGGCTGTGGCCCGGGCCGTGCATGAGGCGATGGAGACTGGGGGCAGGGGGCACCGAACAGACATGGAAAAATTTTTGTCACTCAACCCTCATTGGAGAAATTAAGTCCAGGAACGATGCTGGAGAGAGACCACTTACTGAGCGCCACTAGTTTGCCTGACACGGAGCGGAGCACGTCCCTGCATTAATTCTCACAACCCTTCCAACAAGGCAATGTCGCCTCCCATTTACGAAAGAGGAAACTGAGGCGCAGCGAGTTCTGTAACTGTCCAAGGTCATCGGATCAATAAAAGGCAGTTTCTACAAATGGTCCCTGATTCAAGGTGTTTGTTTTCTTGGGTGTTTTGTTTTTCCCCCTAGTATTAATAACTGACGCGTGTAGCACATTTTACAAGGCACCCTTGCAGGCATGACTCCTTCTGTCCTTACCTGAAACCTATGAAGTGCGCACTATTAGTATTTCCCTTTTGCATATGGGGGAACTGAGACTCAAAAAAAATTGTTCGGGGATCACACACAAAGTAGCAGAGTTGAGATTTTGTGCTTCATTTTAGAGGAACTTAAAAGCTCAAAGCTGAAGATCAGGTCCGTCCCCCACCCTCCCGCCACATCCCACAGACGTTAGGATAATATGAGAGCTTCAAGCCCTATGGGATGAGTGGCATAGGCCATGAAGAAAACAAAGTTCCCATCGTTGGAGGTTTCCTTTGATTGCAGGTTTCCATTACAGAATTATACAGTGACCGGCCCTTCTAGAAGATAGTTGGGCTGTTAGCTCATTGACAGCAGGGACAGAATGCACTGTTTAAGGCTCCTTCAACTTGGTGTTTGTTGGGTACGTTTATAACTGAATGCACAACACATTTTCAATCCCAGACTAACCCAGATGGACGCTGCAAGTGCGTGTGGCCATGGGTGACATGACAGCTTTTTTGGTGACTTTTCCTGGATTAGGGCTCTGGCATTCATTCAGCAGACATACTTAGCACACAGCTGGAGGACAGAGTGGGAGCTTCAAAGGGCAGGAATGCCTTGCTTCTGAAAATTCTGAGTCCAAACATCTGGGAGTTTGTCCCCCTTCATACATGTAGAAGCCATGGGGTTTCCTATGAGGCAAGAAGTGCATCACGAGGCATAGGACCAAATCACACCCCTCTCATGCCCACCTGCCCCGAATCACAAACACAAAAGCTGCTCTGCTCCTCCTGAGGAAGCCTTGGAAACCCGCAACTACCAAAAGAGAAATGCAAGGAAAGCAGAAAATGCTGCAGAGCCCACAGCCCCCTCCCACCCTCATCTCTTACCAAGAACCCCCTCCCTTGAGTGTCCAGTCAGGGAGCTGGAATTTCTCTGCCTTGTACCCTAAGACTGTGTTGCTGCTCAGGCTGATAAAGACAAAGGCTGCAATTGGACTGCTTTTTGCCCTAATGTAACCCTGCCCCGCAGCCTCCCCGAGGTAACCAGGGGGGGATCATGTGCTGCCCAGTGCTCTCAAGATGCCACTGCGAGCAGCCTGCCTGGTGGTGTTGGCAGGAAGAAAGCTGCTTGGAGACTTATATCATCACCCTGTGGAGAGCCTCGTGTGCTGAGAACTTTGGCCACACTGGGCCCTTTGCTAGACACTTGCACTTGAATTCCCGTCTGTCCTCCACAGCCCTATGCAGTAAGGTGTCTCCCATGTTGCAGAGGATAAAAACTGAAGCACCGAGGGGCGAAGTGATTTTGCCGCATCACACAGCCAGTAAAAGGCAGGGCTGGAACTCACCTCCCTTCACTGCCCTATACATTTAGACCCAACACCCCCAGTGGGGCAGGTACTTGGACTGGATGGGAAAACTCTCCCTAGGTTTCTTTCTTTCTATCCTAATTATTCCAGAGACATTGCAATAAAAATATAGAACCAGTGAAATTCCATGCCTTACACACACAGTTATATGATAAATGACTTAGAGGAATGAATGAATGGAGGAACAAACGTAGAGAATGAAATGGGGCAAGCGCCTAGACTCATGCCTGGCACATGGCAGACACACACTAAATATATGCCAACTGAATTAATAAAGGAGGAAAAATAAAGCAAAGTATAAGGTATGGAAGAATTTCAATGTGAGGTTGCAAATACTCCTGCATTCAGGAAACAATTTCCCAGACTTAAGTTCACAGATCAAGTTGATAGTCCTGTTGGAATTTGAAATTCTTCTTTTTGAATTATTGGCGAAAGGTTTACTGATGCCAGGAGGTTATCAGATACACAGAAAGTAAATACAGTCAAGCCCTGGTCCACACCCCCTTCCTGCTGAATTGCCTCTCATGGTACTTCTGGGGTGTGATGTGTGCTGCTGGCCTCTATCAATAGGAAAGGCCTTTCATTCCATTCAGGAGGGGACAGCACTCGATGAAGCCCTACACAGCTTACAAAGTGCCTAAGATATGGTCCTTGCTCCCAAGTGGGGAAAACCTGAGATTTGGAGTCCAACATCTCAGGTTTGAGTCCCTGCTCTCGTTAGGGTGTGTACTTCTGCACACTATTTAACCCCAATAATCCTTGGCTTCCCCTTATGTAAAATGGGTGTGAAATGACCTCACAGGGTCTTTTTAATAATTTAATAATATATAAAATTAGTAATTTAAGATACAAATATATAAAAGGGAGGGATTGATAAATGGCAAACGCTGTTAGTTTAATTTTGGTCAGAGCAAATATGAGGAGTGTTGTCCCAGGCACCAAGCCTAGCCCTCTCCAGTGAAGGGGGATGGGGCAGCTGTACACTTGAGCCCTAAGAAGGATTCTGGGCTGGAGGGTTTTCAGGCGGCACGGAGCCTGGAGGACCAGAGCTGTGCTGCCCGAGTGTAGGAGCTCGGCAGGTGCCTCTTGGGCCTTGGGCCTGAGCCTGAGCCTGGGGCTTGTCTATCTCTTCCCTACTGAGATACAGATGTGCCACTGGAATTTAGTGGCCGCAGGAGGAAGGAGCATCCTGGAGCAGCTGAATCCGTGAGAACCCTGCTGTCTCCCGGTGTTCTCCGCGCCACTGCCCTGCTTGGGTGAGCCTCAATTCACAGCAGCCAGCATTCATGGAGCCTTTGCTGGGTGCCAGGCCCTAACAATTCAGAGCAGATACAAATACAGGATGTAGAAACATCGAATAGTCTGGAGGTTTAAGAAGGGAGGAGCTGGGCAAGCACGCAGGGGAATGGGAAATTTCCAGAGGTGGCCTGTGGCTGAGATGTGAAGGATGGAGCCTAATTTGCCTGAGAGAGAAAGCAAAATGG
>NW_017731908.1:428648-449505 GCF_001890085.2 Hipposideros armiger | reverse complement strand
TATCTGTAAAACACTGACCTTTACTGAAATTCAAACACAAACCCCAACCATAATCGAATAACAAAATCCCATTCAGGAAAATATGTACTTGAGAACAATGAAAGTATTACTTAGTTCTTCACCAAAAGTTAAACTAAAATTAATTCTTTTTTTTTTTGGCTAAATTTATTCTTTTGGGTTGTCAGAAAAGTCACGACGCATTTTTGCAATGAAACACATAGAAAAAAATACGTCATGACTTTCCCGACAACCCAATATTTATTTTGCTATGTGTTGAGTATATTTTTTAAAGGAAGCATTTTATTAAAAGACAATTCTGTGCCAACTTTTTTTAGGGGAAACTGTGAATTTGTTTGCTTACCTTTCCGTACACATATGCATGTTAGATAAGGAATAAGGAACTTTAGGGTCAATAGTTAGGAATAACAGTGAGTATACTTACGAATTAACTTCTTTTAATGACTATAACTAGGAAATGGTTGAATTGGTGTGGTGGATACTGTTGGCGCCCTATTAGCACCTGTCTACCCACCAGCTGCTCTAAGGGTTCACTGCCAAAGGCTCACAGAAACTGCCCTCCACAGAGCGGGAGCTGACTCTCCCAGGAGGTTATGTCCTCCCCACCCTCAGCCTGCAGCCCCAAATTGATTGATATGGGGTTAAAATAGCTGGCCCCTCGCTTCAGGGTGGGCCCAGCTCTATGGGGTGATTTATGCCCCAGAGCTCCCCTTAGATCAGGCCAAGGCTATACTTTACCTGAATCGACATCCTTACCTGACTCCTCGCCCTCCCATCCTGCTTCCTCATTCATTCCCTCACAGGCTTCTTTGCTGAGCACACCCTCAGGAAATCACTTACACCCGAATCCCTGTCTCAGACTCTGCATCTAAGACACTTCAGACAAGAATGTGCTGTTATTATGAGTGGCCAGTAATGAAAACATTTGAATTCCTTGCATTCCTTCATCTAGTCCATCGATACTTAATAAATTACTTAGTGTGAATCAGACACGTTCAGATACCAGAGATACTTATAATGGGCAAGACAGACATTGCTTCCTCAATAAACAACAATAAATGCAGTTTATTTAATAGTGGGGAGACACATCGTGATAAACAAAACAGGCAAAATAATCATATTAAACACAAAATAATCATATTAAACAAACACTGAACAAGATATTTAGGATTATTATATTTAGGGCTTTTTGAACTGTGTTCTGTCTGGACTGTGTGCTATGATCATTATATAAATACTTAAAATTTTGAGTATGTATTTTTTTCTGTTGTATAAGCCTTGGACTCAATGACTCTGTATCAAGGAATTCATCATACAGATATACCTGTACCTGTTCTTTTTTTTTTTTTTTAAATTGGGGAATTGGGGGATGGGAACAACGCTGGGAAATTGGGGGTAGAGGAACAGACAAGTTGCTGTCCTTTTGTTCTTCAGTCTAGTTGTGGAGGACGTTCCTTCACTGGCCCAAGTTGGCACCATCATTGCGCTCTTCCCGGGTGGGGCAGATCAGTTGCCGGCTCTTGGACAGCCACTCACAGTGGCTTGAGGGCCGCTCATGCTGGCTGCTGGCTACACATGGTAGCCCATGGCATCCCACTGCAGCAGAGGCTGCAGCCTACGCCATCACCAGCGACCCATGGCAGCCCAGCTCCAGGTTGAGCTGTTGTTCAGCATCTTAGCTGTGGAGGGCAGTGTCAGTGGCCCTCATATGTGGGATCCGAACCGGGGTCCTCTGACGTCCCAAGCCAGCTCTTAACCAACGCGCCACTCGGCCGGCCCTACCTGTACCTGTTCTTAAAGATATATATACAAGGCTGTTTATTGTAACATTGTTTATAATAGCAAAAGATAGGAAACAACTTAAATGTCCATCAATAGAGGATTGACTAAATCTTCAGATACAAAATATAGCTGTATCAGAATACAGCTGTATCAGTTCTGTTCCATTCATACTAGGAAATACTATGCAGCTGTTAAAAAGAATGAAGTAGCAAACACTAGGCTGTACACCTAAAACTAATATAAAATAACACTGAATATCAACTGTAATTGAAAATTTTTTTTAAATTTTAAGTGAGGGTGAAATAGGCAGAAATGAAAAAAAAATGAAGTAGCTGTATATTTGCTAAGACAGAATGATTTCCAAGATGTATTTCTAAGTGAGAAAAGTAAAAGTATGGTTTGTAATATTTCCCCATTTGTGAAGGAATGAATGTGAATACAAACATGGACACATATACAAATAACTTCGATACCATAGATCTCTGAAAGGCTACACAAGAAACTGTTAATAGTGTTGTTTCTGTGAAGAGGAAGTAGTGGCTGGGTTTCCTTTCCATTCCAGATTTAATTTTGTAAATATGTGCATGTTTTACTTAATAAACCAGTTAATTAAAAAGTATTACATACCTAGTGTGGAAATCATAACATACAGAAAAATAAAAATCACTTATAATCCCATCTCTAAAATATATCATTGTTTATATTTTGGTGTATTTCCTTTCTGTCTTCCTTCTATTTGAGGACATAACATTTTTCTTATGAGATCATAAAGTGCATGTATAGATTTGTATTATGACGTTTTGACTCAGTTTTATATCCTAAGTATTTTCCCATAGCAATGAATTTTATTCTAAAATATCATTTGTAATGGCTGTTTAATTTTCTAGTGTATGAACAAACAATTTTTTAATCCTTGTCCTATATTTTGCTACTGTATAATGCTGCTAGACAGCTGTGAGTATCTTTTTGTCCATGTGTCTCTAATTGTTTTCTTAAAATAGATTTCTAGTTGTGGATTTACTTGTCAAAGGAAATGGGGATTTTTTTTTTAATTTTCTTCCTGTAGATCCTGCACATTTCTTATTAGGTTTATTCTTGGCATTTTGTATTTTGTGATTTTATTTTATTTTATTTATTTTTTTAATTGGGGAATTGGGGGGATGGGAACAGTGCTGGGGAATTGGGGGAAGGAGAACAGACAAGTTGCTGTCGTTTTGTTCTTCAATCTAGTTGTGGAGGATGCTGCTTCACTGGCCCAAGTTGGCACCATCATTGCGCTCTTCCCGGGTGAGGCAGATCAGTCGCCGGCTTCTGGACGGCCGCTCACTGCGGCTGCTGGCCGCTCACGCTGGCTGCTGGCTACACACGGTAGCCCATGGCAACCCACTGCCACAGGGACTGCAGCCTACGCCGTCGCCGGCGACTCACAGCAGCCCAGCTCCAGGTTGAGCTGTTGTTCAGCATCTTAGCTGTGGAGGGCAGTGTCACTGGCCCTCATATGTGGGATCCGAACCGGGGCCCTCTGGCATCCCAAGCGAGTTCTTAACCATCGCGCCACTCGGCCGGCCCAAAATGGGGATATTTTTAACGTTATAATAATGAAATATTAAATTGCCCTGCCCACAGCTTGTATCCACTTACAGTTCCCCCAACAATATACATAAGAATTAACGAGCCCTCACCAGCACTGAGTACAGTAGACCCTTGGCATTCTTGGGTTTATCATTCTCAAATGTCCACTCCTCAGGAGCTTCCCAGAAAGCTCATGACATGTAGTCATGACAGGACTGGGAAATTTCCAGGAGTGGCTGAGGTCACTGAGCACCCAGTAAGTCTAGCTGAGGGCCCAGAGTGTGCAGTCAGCATCAGAGCTCTGCAGTGGGGCGCTGCTGACTTCATCCTGTAGTCTGACCACTTCTCATTGCTGTCTTCACCCATCAGCACATTGCTGGGCAGCAGCGTCACTGGCACCCATCCTCACCATTGAACTATTGCACATTCAGGCAAGCTGGCGGTGTGCTTTGTTTCAGTAATGATGCAGTAGCATAATATAGTATCAGATTTATTCCTGTGGCTGATTCATTTTAAAAGCCTTATCAGTTACTTCTGTCTAATATTTACAGACTGTATTAGGGGTCTTATGGGGCTACTTCAATTTCTCCGTTCTTCTTTAATGCGTTTTCTGGAGGAAGTTATGTGCTTCAGAAATACTTGACAATTTAGAATCTCCAAATTCTGGAGATGTCAAAGGGTTTCTGTTATTCCAAATCAAATGGAATCTCAATGCTTGCTTTCAGTGTACACAGAACCCATGACAGTAAGAGCTTCTAATGTCCCCATCCCCTGTCTGTTTCATGCGGTGACATGATCTGAGTGCACCTGTGACCTTTGTGAACAAGGTTCTAATTAGCCTGGTAAACGCACAATCCTACAATATGGAAGTTGCGGGTTCTAGTGCTGGTTCTGGCCCTGACTCGCTGAGAGTCTTAAAGCAATTCACTTCTCTGGGTTTCAAGTTCTTCCTCTTTAAAAGAGAAGCTTATTCTCAATTAACAATTCCCGAACTGGGATCCTAGAACCTCATTTAGAGTCTTGAAAGGTAGTGATAAGTATTCACAAGCTAAAGTATTTTTAATATTTTATTAGAAACCTAATATTATATAGAAGCCCATTCGGTTTGACAGGATAACAATGGGGCCCTTTTCTTTGTTTGGGTTGTGGTAATGCAGGAATCCTCACAACTCTATGAGGTAGGTCCTATAGTTATCATTCACTTAGAGATGAGAAAACAGAGGCACAGAGAGTTAAGAAATTTGCTCACGTTACACAGCTAGTTCGTGGTGGAGGGGAGATTGAAACCCAGGTAATTTTATTTCAGAATCAATAGCCACACTGCCTACTGCTAATTCTAACTACTTCATACTAATTGGAAGCTCTGATTGGCAATAATATGTCTTGAATGAAAATAAGAAAATGAAATATTAGTAATCAATAATTAAATACAGTTTGTTTGGCCTGCAAAAATTTTCAAATGTTATGAAAAAAGTAGAAATGTTTGACCAGCATTGTATTAGATGATATCCAAGTTCTCTTCTAGTTCTAATGTTCTGTGAGATTGAGGAGGAAATGTGGATATTAAAGAAAAACACAGTATACAGATATTGAATAATGTTTTACACCTGAAATTTATGTTATTAACCAATGTTACCACAATAAAAAAAGAAAGACAAAAACATGAAACATCGTTCTGCATGGTGTAGTTATATTCCAAGAGTAATCAAAGCACTGTTTCCTTGTTAAATGGTGCAAACAAGTTTAATTTTAAAATTCGAGAATCAAATGAGAATCAGTGGCCTTGATTCTCTGATATTAAGAAATCTTAAAGTCAAATGCAAAAGGACTTCAGATATGAAATTTCATGGTTGACTTTTAACTCATTATTATTGTGCTAGAGAATAATCACATACTCGTAGGGTTCTTATATAGTGCCTATCAAAACATCTGAACTGCTTTATAAACATTCTCTTCATTCCCCATAGCAATTCTGCAAGTTTGGTGACTAGGATAAGTGCAATAACTTGGATTATTTAATAACAAGAAAGAAAAAAAAATTGAGAGCCAGGGCAGGGTTCGTCTCATTTACCTATCAGCCATTACCTAGCATAGAGCTGGCTCATGATAAAAGCTCAGTAAACATTTATTCGTTCAACGGATGAAAAATTTACCAAGGTGCTGCTGGGCCCTGGCAAACTCTCGAATCAGCTGCCTTCTATCCATAATGTAAGTTTAATACAATGTAACGTCATTCAATGCAATTGATCTTAAGTAGCCATGAGTAGCAGGACAATGTAATTGCTGCTATGGATAGACAACTTTTTAAAAACTCTGTGACCATAGGAACTATAATCCTATCATTGCATCCCTATTTTACTTTATCTTCTCATCAGTTCTAATAATCCTCATCCTGCTCAGAATTTCCATTATATGTTGCACCATATATAACAATTCAGATTCTTACCCTGACATTCTTGATAAAATAGAGAGGGCTAGATTTGAAGTCAGGTTGTGAATTAATATTTTATTCAGAGGTGGGTAAATGACTTCTGGTAACCCTGACTGATTTTAACACTGGGAGCAGCCCCACCCTCTAATTCATTGTGCAATGGGGAAGTGGTTTGCTGAGCAGGCCTATACAAAGAGGCAAAAACTGTATTGTCGTACATGAAATGTGTGATTCATATCCCTTGCTCCTTGGCTCAAGAACAATTGTATCTTAAACAAATGATAGAATGCACGGGCCAGACACTGCTTGGGTTTCAGAGATGAATAAGATGCAGTTCCAGCAATCATGTGACCGGGGCATGGCAAGAGAGTGGGAGGGTAAATTTAAAAGAAAAAGAAAAAAACAAACAAACCCAGAAACAACTATGATTCAAGGCAGAATGTGATTAGAGCACTCAGTTCCCACCAGAGGGAACAATAATTTCTAGTGAGAGAATCAAGAGATTTTATGAGAGAGATGTTGTTCCAGTTGGAATTCCCCACTTTCTGTAAGAATTACTGAGCTCTGCTGTTCGCCAGGCTCTGTGCTAGGCACTGGGGATTCGGAGATAAAGGAGGCACGTTCATGCTCGTGGAGAGGCTCTCAGCCTAGCCAAGGGGGAGAGACTTATAAATAGAACACGCTCACCCATCCCGACAAATGCTTTTTGGGAAAAGAAGAAGAATCCTCTGGAGCACAGAGGAATCAGCAGCTAGTTCTGTCTGGAGACCCTGTGAAGATGTCACAAAAAAGGGGTAAATAAGAGTTAAGAGAACCAACATTTGACCATCGAGGCACTTAACTATTTTCCCTACTTGAGAGGTGGAAAAATTATAGCTTAGCGTTTCAGTAACTTGCAAGTTGCCTAACGTTGTACAGCTAGTGAGGAAAGAAGCGGTGGGGATTAAACTCCGGGTGCTGTTGGCTACTCCAGTTGCCCAAAAGAAAAGGGAAGAAAGCTAGAAGAAGAAAAGAATTTGTTCTAATAGCATGATCACAAGCCAGAAAACAGGACGGCCAAGGTTTTGGGAGCAAATAACACACAGTACAGATTTACCAGAGTCTAGACCCCTTAATGGTTCAGAATATACATATAGAGACATATATAGATATATATATGTCTTATATGTAAAATATTATACATATTTTATCTATATTTCTATTTTATATATGTGAAATCATTCCTTGAAATTGGAAGCTTAATTGTTTCCAAAGTTTTGCCATTAAAAGGAGCTAACACGCTAACACAGAAAATGGGGATAGGAATTGATGAGGAAGAGGAAGGCGGGTGGCCTTCTAAATGTAGTGATAGACAAGACCCCCCTCTAAAGAGGTCGACAGGCATTTAAAGTCATTACACTTTGTTCCGAGTATGGTAAGAAGCCAAAGCATTTTGAAAATATAAATATGTAAATTTATAACAACCCCTAAAAGTTAAATGGGGGTATAACCACTGGTAATATTTTGTTGTATTTTCTTCCAGTTTTCTCCTCTGTACATAAATAAGGTAAATAAATACATATTTAATGTTTCACTCTTTCAAATTTGTGATCACACTGTACAGTGATTTGTGCCCTATTTTTACAACTTTTTATTTCCATCTAATTTCAAATGTTTTCTACAGAAAAGTTGTAAGACTAGTACAAAGAACCCTCATATAACCTTTCCCCAGATTCACTAATACATTTTACCCCATCTGTTTTATGATAATATGTATGTATATTTATGCATGTTATTTAGTAGTAACCATTTGAAAGTAACTCAGAGATACCAATGTGTATTGCCTAAGAATAAGAACGTTGATTCTCTCATGTAACCACAGGACAACTATCAGAATCAGGAAATTCAACATTGATGCAACTCACAGTCTACAATCTATGTTCAGATTTCATCGGTTGCCCCATAAATGTCCTTTACAGATTGATTTTTTTCTTGGTCTAAGATAAATCTTAGGTGCATTTAATTCTCACAACTGTTAATCTCCTTTAATTTGGATCAGTTCCTCACCTTTCATGTGTGTGTTTGTGTGTGTGTGTGTGTGTGTGTGTGTGTGTGTGTGTGTTGACCTTGACATTTTTGAAGAGTACAAGCCAGTTATTTTGCACAATGTCTTTTGATTTGGATTTGTCTGACCACATTCAGGTTTTGCCTTTTTGGCAGCAGTAGCACCAAAGTCATGCTGTATCCTTCTCAGGGCTTCTCACAGCTTCTCACTGCGAGACAAATGATATTGGTTTGTTAACTCTGGTCACCTTGTTAAAGAGGTGCCTGCCTGTTTTCTCCATTCTAATCTCACTATGTTTCCCATAAAATTAATAAATGATTTATGAGGAGATACTCTGAGACTATGGACATACACCTTTACTCACTAGTTTTAATACCTATTGATGACTTTTCTATCTCCATCATTCCTTCTATAATTGTTAGGCATCCTACTGAAAGAAGAATTTCCTTCCTTTCTCATTATTTACTTATTTACTGATTTATTGATATAAGCATGGCCTTGTAGATTTTAATTTTGGTTAATGAGTTATAATCCATCACAACCATTATTTATTTTGATACACACTTTGTCCGATATTTGGCCAGTGGGAGCTCTTCCAGTTGGCTTCTGTGTCCTTTTATGTTTTCACTGTCTTTTAAGACTTTTCTTATGTTTGGTACAAAATGATCCGGATTCACCCTGTGCTTCCCTGACATGATCTCAGAATCTGCTATTTCTCCAAGGGGGCTCAATGCCTGTTACTGGAAAGTGGTATTTAGAACGCAAGCTCTGGGTGCTAGGTGTGCTTACTGTTATCACATGGTCATGTCTTCTAGGCCCTCGCAGCAGACAGAGCTAGAAAACATCTATCTCTCTCTATATATAATTAGCTCTATATTTATTTATAATTGCTCTATATCTATGTATACATAATATATGTTAAATATGTATCTTTTAAAAATATGAATACAAACTAATACCTCCAGTTCCAACCTAGCACTTCAGAGTACACTCTCAACTTCCACATTCATATTTGTAACTTCCATTTTCAACACTGAAAAAAACTGGTTTCCATTATCCTCAATGTGTCTACTCACTTGCTTAAGCCTAGAATTCACAGAAAGTAGTTTCAGAAATGCTGACTCGTGCCACTACAAAAAGCAAATCCATTGACTAGAGTTCAATATTTGTTTATGTTGTTCTTTTCCTTAGATACATTCAGTGTGACATAGTTAAATGTATAAATCTTGCATGTATAATGGGATGAGTTCTCACAACACCTGTATCCTATTTTCAACCTAATATGAGCAATATCTCAGGTCATTACATGTTGTCTCAAAAATGTGAATTTTTAAAAGCTGGTTATTATTCTATAGTATGGATGTCCTACAATTGATTTTACCATTCCTTATAATTAGATCATCCATTTTCAGTGTTTTCTATTAAAAGCAGTGCTGCAATAAATATCCTATTAACACTATTAAAAAGAGAATGTAATATCACTATGTACGTAAGCTATAGTTCTGCTGCCGTTCCTTTACCAAAAGAGATACTCTGTTGAATGGATTAGTCAAACTTTCAAGATTTCAAGATACTCTAATTGTTATTCCTACAACTAAGTTAGTTCTGGCCCAGTGTGTTAATTTCCTAGGACCACTGTATCAAATTACCACAAACCAGGTGGCTTAAAACACTAGAAATGTAGTCTCTCACAGTTCAGAAGGTCAGAAGTCTGAAGTCAAGGTGTCCGCAGGGTTGGTTCCTTCTGGAGGCTCTGAGGGAGAAACTGCCCCGTTTCTCTCTCCTAGCATCTGGGATGCTGACAACCTTTGGCATTCCTTGGTTTGTGGCTGCATCCCTCCAATCTCTGACTCCATCATCATAGAGTCTTCTCTGTGTGCCTTCTTCTCTACGTGTCTTCACTTATAAGGATACAAGTCATTAGACATAGGGCCAACTCAAATCCAGTATGACCTTACCTAATTTAATTAGTTCTATCTGCAAAGACCCTATTTCTAAATAAAGTCACCTTCTGAGTTTCCAGATGGACATGAATTCCAGGGGTGGGGGGGAAGCTATTCAATCCAGTATGCCCAGCAAATGGTTTGCCCTCTTTGCAAATCCATAATCCCTTCTCTGAACTCTTGGGACTAAATGATTTTAGGTTTATTTAGATTTTAGAAAGGAAACATCACGTATATAGGATATATATTACATAATACCCCAGTAAGCTCTGGAGCAATGTCCCATAATCAGCCATAGTACTATTTCTGCAGTGAAGTGTGTATATGCATATTCATATAAAGTGAGAGAAATAAAGACAATAAGTATTTTCATGTCATTTCATGTCTACCCTTGCTGCCAATCAAAACAATTTTTTTTAGTTTTTTAATTTCAGAGCTTTGGAGATTTCATAATTGCAGATTTTGTGTGGTCCTAAATTTGAGCCCATTTTCAGGTGCCAATGTTAAAAGTCCAAGTCAAAAAGCCACCCATTATAGTAGAATAAAGCAAATGGTCCAAGTACGTCAACCTCTGAGTTCAAATTTGGTCACATTGTCATTCATACCTGATATTCACCAGCTCCAAAGTCACTTCTACTCAAGTAGAATTTCTAGTACATTGGAAATCTCTCTACTTCTCAGCTACTTCTGGAAACTCCCAGTGTGGACTGGGTCTTCTATGGACCCTCAGTGCCATTCTAGATGCTTGTTAGTGTAGCAACTGATGTTTGCTAGTGTAGCAAGTATTCTAGATACTTGCTAGTGTAGCAACTTCAGTTGAGAATCTGCTTTTTAAGTTTAAAAGTTCCTTTGTGCAAATTAAAATTTGAGTACACCTGAAACTAATATAATGTTGTATGTCAACTATAATGAACATTTTTAAAAAAATTCTAGTGACTTGCTATTTTTTCACCTATCGGATTGGCAAAGATCAAAAGACTAATAAGACATTGTAGCCAAGGGTGTAGAAAAATACGAGGGAAGAAAAATACATACATTGCTGTAGGCAGTAAAACAGCACAGCCTCTCTGTGGGGTAATTTGACGAGATCTATCAAAATTGTAAGTGTATATATCCTTTTACTGACAAGTTTATTTCTAGTCATTTAGCTTACATATATACTCCCATATGTGGATATGATATATGTACAGTACAAGGATATTTATTGTAGCACTGTAATACCAAAAGCTAAATAACATAGATGTCAGCCAAACTTAAACTGATCAAATAATATATGACACGTTCAGACAATAAATTCTATGCAACATTTAACAAGAATGAGGCAGCTCTATGTATTCGAAGGAGGAAAGATCTCCAAAATACATTGTTAAAAAATAGAAAGGTGCTATGTGTGAATACTAAGCTACCATGCATTAGGGTGAGGGTGAGGAAATACATATGCATGCATTTCAGAAGGCATAGATCGTTTCTGAAAGCACACACCAGAAACAGGTCACAGTGGTTTCTCTAGAGAAAAACTAGACAAATAGCAGATTAGGGCAGGGTGTAGCGGGACGTACTTTACATTTTACTCACTGTACCTTTTGCAATTTTACCCTGTGTATGATTTACCTATTCAAAAAAATAATAAGATAACATTTTTAAAAAAGAAAATGCAGGACAAGACAATATATAATTTGGAGTGGGAAGGTTGGGTTCAAGCTGCTATTTACGGCCAGGATGACCTCAAACAAGTGATTTTCCCTTCTCTGAGTGTTTGTTTCTTTGGGAAAATATAAGGATAATATCATATTGTTGGGAGGACACTTGGGATATTGGATATAAGATTGTTTATAAGTAATCAAATGTTTCCATGTGTCTGTCTAAGTATAAAGAATGAGAAAACCCAGGTGTCCCTACATCAGGGCATTACTCAGATTGGAAGTAAGTCTCCAATTGATGAAACAAAGGGTCTGGGAAGTTTAAGAGAGAACATTGCAGTGGTTCCAAACCTTGCAACATATTGAAGTCAAATGGTGAGTTTTGTGAGAAATTCTGTTCCCTACCCATTCAGCTTAATGGGTGTGCAATACAGATGCCCATCAAGAATGTGAGTGTGCACAGGCCGGCAGAGTGGCGCATTGGTTAAGAACTGGCTTGGGACGCCAGAGGGCCCCGGTTCGGATCCCACAAATGAGGGCCAGTGACACTGCCCTCTACAGCTAAGATGCTGAATAACAGCCTGACCTGGAGCTGGGCTGCTGTGGGTCACCAGTGATGGTGTAGGCTGCAGTCCTCTGCTGCAGTGGGTTGCCATGGGCTACCGTATGTAGCCAGCAGCCAGCGTGAGCGGCCAGCAGCCGCAGTGAGCGGCCGTCCAGAAGCCGGCGACTGATCTGCCTCGCCCGGGAAGAGCGCAATGATGGTGCCAAGTTGGGCCAGTGAAGCAACGTCCTCCACAACTAGACTGAAGAACAAAACAACAGCAACTTGTCTGTTCCCCTTCCCCAATTCCCTAATAAAATACCCTCCCCCAATTCCCTAATAAAATATTTAAAAAAAAAAAGAATGTGAGTGTGCATCCAGACCTTGGAACCACCAGTAGAGTGGGAGGAGCCTTACATAGTCAGTCATGGAATGTGGGTTCACACCCAATTTCTGCCCAGCCTGTGTGACCTTGGGCAAGGTAATTCACCTTTCTGGGCCTTAGGACCCTCATCAGTATAAGCAGTGAGTTAAATGCCCATATCCTTTTACCATCTGTAATCTCTGAAGAGCTTTATGGTTTGAATGTCCTGGGATTCTCATTCCTCTCACTTAATGCCACCTATGAAGAATCCCCTGTCCGGGACAGCTGGGGGATCTATGACTAAGACCAGGGGCTTAAACATTGTCCTTGAGCTCCCCAATCCTCCTTCCACATCTCAGCTCTGCTTCTCCTGGCATTTGGCCTCATTCTCTCCCACGGCAGAAAGCTTCACAATGGCTTCTAGTACCAACGCTTATATCATTTGTACAGCGCAGACCTCAGAAGAAGACTCTTCTGTCTTTCCTGAGAGCTCCAAGTAAAAAGCTCCAGTGTGGGTTATGTGCCGGCCTGTGAAGCAACCATTGTGGCCAAGGAGATGGGATAGTTTGATTGGCCATCTATGGGGTTGGGGTAAGCTCAGCCCCACCTACACAACATGGAAAGGGGGATCCAGAATGCTGTGTGCCATCCAAGTCAGGCTGGGTGAGGAAGAGGAGGTAGATGAGAAATAGCAGCTTTGATAAGGAAAAAGCAGCCTAGCTGAGTCCACTGTGAAGTGGATATTATATCAGTGATTTTGAAGGGAGAAGAGGATGAGGTTTTTCAGGAGGAAAAAAGCATACACTGGCTGCCATGGCAGGGATATAAGGATGCTGAGGAGAAAGGAGAGAGAATTTAATTTTTAAAAAGCCCCCTAGGGGCCGGCTGAGTGGCGCATTGATTAAGAACTGGCTTGGGACGCCAGAGGGCCCTGGTTCGGATCCCACATATGAGGGCCAGTGACACTGCCCTCTACAGCTAAGATGCTGAACAACAGCTCAA
This sequence comes from Hipposideros armiger, assembly GCF_001890085.2. NCBI lineage: Eukaryota > Metazoa > Chordata > Mammalia > Chiroptera > Hipposideridae > Hipposideros > Hipposideros armiger. The sequence continues at coordinate 436,165 of NW_017731908.1, read as the reverse complement.
CCTGGAGCTGGGCTGCCGTGAGTCGCCGGCGACAGCGTAGGCTGCAGTCCCTGTAGCAGTGGATTGCCATGGGTACCGTATGTAGCCAGCAGCCAGCGTGAGCGGCCAGCAGCCGCAGTGAGCGGCCATCCAGAAGCCGGCGACTGATCTGCCTCGCCCGGGAAGAGCGCAATGATGGTGCCAACTTGGGCCAGTGAAGCAACCTCCACAACTAGACTGAAGAACAAAACGACAGCAACTTGTCTGTTCCCCTTCCCCCAATTCCCCAGCACTGTTCCCATCCCCCCAATTCCCCAATAAAATCTTTTAAAAAAAAAAGTCCCCTAGGCGATCCTGCTTTCCCCAGTTAGGAAGGCATTCCTCCCATCCCCTATATTGCAATTGAGAGTCAATATTGTTCTACATACAGAATATTCACCCTGTGGGTCATCTCCTATGACACTACCTACCTACTCATGGCAATTGCCAACGGCAGCCACTTGTAACACCTCAAATCTCAATATGTCTGACATACCCTGTGGGGATACTTGCGAACACAGCTGTTAATTTTCCAAACATTATGCCCACCCTCTGACCCAGTAAGTCACTTCTAGGAGTTAGCTCTAAAACAAATGGGAATAATCCCTACAGAAAGAGCTTTATACACAAAGATTTTTCACTAAGGCCGTACATATAATAATGGGGAAATGAAGTAGACTAAATTCGTAGGAAGGAAGTGATGATCGCTGCTAACACTGACTGAACACTAACCGTGCATCAGGCTCTGTGTTCATCAACTCATCTGACCTGTGTGTAATTCTCACAACAACCCAGGGAGGTTGGAATTATGTTTCTACATATATTTATTGTTTTATAATTAAGAATTCAAGGCACCCTGTAACAAATACAGATTGCAGTTTTATGTAGTGATTAATTGTAACAATTATGAAGAGCTTGTAATAACAGAAAAATTATTAGGTAGCAACATTAAGTGGAAAAATAAATAGATGGCATGGTATCAATTATATAAAATATGCACTAAAAAGGACTTGAAAACATATTAAAATGTTACCAGTGGCTGTCCTTGCATGGTGAATTACCCGCTTCTTTGTCATTTTCTCTATTCTCTATCCTGTCCATAATGAGCATGATTGATTTTTAAAGTTAGTAAAAATAAAACAATTTGATTATTTAAAAGTTAACTTCACATACACTGAAGCATTACAGTGGATATTTCTGGGTGAGTGGAATTGTGGGTTTTGTTCTTCTTTGTTTATAGTTGGCAGTCCTTATTTTCTGGTAATAAATATTTATTGTTTTTAAGGAAAGAAAAAATAATGAAAGAAACATTTTTAAAAGAAAAAGAAAAAATAAGAGTCACTTTAACTTTCTAAGTCCAATAATTCATTCAAAGCATTTAGGATTTCCTTCCCCACCCCTTTTGCCATCCCTTCTTTGTAACTTAAAATAATAGACCATTATTGTTTTTTGCCTCATAGAAAGTCATCCCTTGCAGTGCTGTAAGCCACAAACAGCAGGAAGTCACAGTCGCTGAGCTGTGCATTTGCAAAATGCATGAAGTCAGAAGTCAGTGTGAGCTATAGCCCTGGTCTGCAGAAATGTTCTACCAGTGCTTCCCAAATGTGGGTGGTGTAACTGAGGACAAAGAAATTTTCAAGTCTTTTGAAAGAGAGGAGTGTTAAACGTTCAGGAGCCAACAGAGAGGATTTAAAGGATTCCAGAAATGAGCATTTCCATAAGCTGCCCCCATGCATGCCCAGCCAGGGAGGGACAGTCACACAATCCTGTCATATACCACCAAGAATCAGATAGGTCTTCCCGCTTCCTGACCTCCTCAAGACGACCACCTCAGCCCAGTTCCTGGTTGTCTCACACCTGGCTAATTGTTATGTCCTCCTAACTTATCTCACCACTTCTGCTCTTTCCTCTTTCTAACCTCTTCTTCACAGAAAAGCCACTGTGATGATTTAAAAACATAAATCAGCCCGCTTCCCCTCCTGCTTAAGCCTTTGATGACCGTCCCATTCCACGGCAAATAAAAGGCATATTCCTGCCCATGGCCTAGGAAATCCCGCAGGGTCAGAACAGCCTTCCCTCTACCCTCATCCTGGGCCACCTTGACCTCACCAGCTTCCCTGCAGTCACATCGGAGTCCTTTGAGTTCCTCAAGCATACCAAGCTTTTCCCCACTGATTTTTCCAAATCAGCTGTGGCCTCTGCTGGAAGAACTCTGACTTCCCTTTTCATGGTTTCAACTAAACATCCGCCCCTTTGAAGGGCCTTCCTGACCATCCAATCTGAGCAGCAACCCTCCTCCTGCCCTTGCCCCAATATTCTCTACCATTTCACCCAATCATTTCCTTCATAGCACTTGGCACAACCTGTAATAACAGCCATGCACCACTTCGTTACAGGGATACGTTCTGAGAAATGCATCGTAAGCAATTTCATTGTTGTGCGAGCATCATAGAGCCTACTAACATGAGCCTAGATGGCGTAGCCTACTGTACACCTAGGATGTATGGTAGAGTCTATTGACCATACAAAATAGCACGAGATCAAATCAAGCACAAGGAAAAAAGGTGCAATCAGGAGACACAGTAAACGTGAGATGTATGAGGGTGCTGCCTGCACAACACGACATACTGTTTTACAGTAATATTTTTTCATAAGTAGAAAGAATACACCCTAAAGTAGCAATTAAAAACCATATAGTACAGTACATACATGAACCAGTAACACAGTTGTTTATTATCATTATCAAGTATTTGTACTGCCATAACTGTCTGTACTACACTTTTATACGACTGGCGGTGCAGTAGGTTTCTTTACACCAGCGTGGCCACAAACACGAGTAATGCATTATGCTATGACCTTATGATGGCGACCATGTCACCAGGAAAGAAGAATTTTTCAGCTCCATTATAACCTTATGGGGATCACTGTCATATTGCGGTCCATTGTTGACCGAAATGCATTATGCGGCACATGACTGTATACACCTCTCCCTTTGTTTGCTTGTCTATTATCTGACATCCCAAGTATAAGCACCATAGCTGGTTTACTCACCATTGTATTACTTCCCATTGTGACTCTAGAAGAATGCCTGGCACTTGGCAGTTCCTCCTGGAAAACAAAAAACAAACAAAACTGTTGAATGAATGAATTCACTCAGTTCTGCTGCTTATTCACTATGCGTCCTTGCTGGGTTCACTGAACCTCTGTAGGACTCAGTTTCTTCATCCGCACAATGGGAATGCTAGTTACCTATCTACAGATGAATGTTTGTAAAACGCCTGACACAGTAGCTGCACAGAGCAGGCCCTCCTGAAATTATAGCTCTCATGATGAAGGTTATTATGGGGTGAGCGCTTAACATTAATAGAAAATCCCATTTTCGTCTTATAAACTGATAGGCAGCATTTGTTCTTCTAATCAGTGATGTCCTAAAAAAGGCATAGTGCCAGGCACAGAATGCATGCTTGATAAATGTCTGATCAATAAATCAATTGTAAGCTAAAAACTTTAAAATTCTAACCTTTAAAAAGTTCACCATGTGCATTGCTTACAATTTAAAAAATTGAATACAATTTAAATGTCAATCAATAGGAGAGTAGATAAATAAGTATGGTACATCCATACAATGGAATTGTGTCCCTCTATAGGTATAAAAACCATTAGTTTTTGACATCTATAAATAAAATCACCAAGACATAAGGAAAAGAGGAACCTTGATAATGAACACTTGAATTTACTTTAAGGAAACGAGTGCAGTTTTGTACTGATGTGTACAGACTGGGTGTGAACTCCCTTCAGATTTACAGAGGCAGCTTAGGTGAAATGAGCACTATTCTAAGAATCAAGGGCTGGCTTCTCTCATACTGGCTCTGGCATTAAGGAGCTACGTGACCCTGCCTGTCTCTCAGCCTCATTTTGTAAAACAAAAGGCTTGGACTAGATGATCGCTAAGGTTCTGCCGATTCTAGTGAGAGCTTAACACTTCCTTAGCTGTTCACAGCCCTCATTGTCAACCATCATTTCCTAATCACAGGGTCCAACCTCATCCACCGTGTAGCTTTCTGCAGTTTCAGTTCCCTGCAGTCAACAGCGGTCCAAAAACACTAAATGTAAAATTCCAGAAATAAACAATTCATAAGTTTTAAATTGCATGCCATTCTCGGTAGCATGATGTAATCTTGTGATGCCCCATTTCATCCCTCCCAGGAGGTGAATCATCCCTTTGTCCAGTGTACCCACACAGTATATGCTCCCCACCCATTAGCCACTTAGCTGTGTCAGCTATCAGCTATCGACTGTCGTGGTATTACACTGCTTGTGTTCAAGTCACCCGTATTTTACTTCATAGTGGCTCCAAAGTGCAAGAGTAGGGATGCTGGCAATTCAGTTATGCCAAAGAGAAGCCATAAAGTGCTTCCTTAAGGCGAAAAGGTAAGTACAGTATAATAAGATATTTTGAGAGGGAGAGAGAAAGAGAGAGCACATTCGCATAACTTTAATTCAGTATATTTTTATAGCTGTTCTATTTTATTATTAGTTATTACTATTAATCACTTACTGTACCTAATTTATAAATTAAATTTTATCATAGGTATGTAGGTATAGGAAAAAACATAATATACATAGGGTTTGGTCCTATTCGCAGTCATGCATCCGCTTGGGGTCTTGGAATGTATCCCCATAGATAAGGGGGAACTACTGTAATAATGAAGGCTTACCTGCATTGCTTAACTTCATGAAGTAATCACTGATACTCTATCTGATGGGGGAGGAACTCAATTGGGGTCTATAAACGTGGCAAACGAGACATTACTCTACCACCCTACCACTTTCTAATCCAAAATTCATGTGTGCAATCTAGAGCATGAGCTCAAATAACTGTCTGTGTAATTTAGATACCCAAATTCAGAAATCTTACATTTTCCAGGTTGATACTCTACAGGTTAATAATTCACCAAATAATTGCCAATTCTTATTAGGGACATTACATGATACTCTTGTTACCCACAATGTAGTAACAGTTACCAAGTACTCAAACCATGACTTGTAATTGGTAGCAGTATAGAATGCTGCAAAGGATGCAGCTTCAATGTCAACCAGGCTTGGGTTCAAAACCCAGCTCAACCCTTAGTTGCTATAAGATCTTGGGCAACTCCCTTAATTCCATGAGCTTCTGTAGAATGAGATTAAGAGGCAGATTGTCTCCCTCAAAGAGCTGTTGGGATTATATTATTATCCATGGCATTTATAAGGCACCAGTCTTACTTCCTTTTCCTATTGAAGTCTGGGTTCTGCTATGGTTTCCATTTGTAGGAGGGCAGATGGAAGGTCAGAGTCATGGTGGCCCGACCTCTGCAACACGCCAACTCCAGAGCCCAGTGCCTGAGAAGTCCACATTGCCTGGCTCTAAATCTTAGTGTAGAACCATAGCTGGTTCACACCCATGCTTCCTGAAGAGGCTTTCCCCTTTCTAACACTTCTGAGCACTTACACTATTCCAATCACTAATCGGATTTCTTGGGATTAAAATAGGAATAAGATACATTCCTTTAATGAATTTATAGGCCAGTGAGGGAACACTGTAAAACAACAAAAACAATAAGAAACAACAACATAAATAAATAAATACCCCCTCCCCCAAATGCAGCATAAATGGGGGTATTAAGTGTACTCTGGGAGCATTAAATCCTGCCTGAGTATATGAAAAAGGCTTCATGGAGGAAGGGACATTAAACTGCCCCTGAGGATAAATAGGAATTCACTATATAGAGAAGGGAATTCTAGGCAGAGAAATAGTATTCTCAAGGCCACAAAAGCCCTGGTGACTAAAACAGGGTGTGGGGTAGCATAGACAGTGACATGTGGAATGCTGGAAAGTGAAGGAGTGTGTGTTGAGGCATATCGTGTCTCTAAAATAATTACTCTGGGGTTAGGGTATTTCCGGAACAGGAGCCGAAAGAGGGAACGAGGCCAGATGTCTGCAATAATCTGAGCCAAATGAAAGGTTTGAACTTAAGTATTGGCAATGGGCTGTATTGTGTTTGCCTGTTTGACTCTTTGGCTGAACTGAGCTGCTTATTATATTCAGGGCCAAGACGATTCTCTCTCACTGTGGTCCAGTATCTAGCAGTGGTACATAGTAAATGTTGAGTAAATGTCTACTGAATGAATGGTACAGGGTGAAGCAGAAGGAATTGTTGAGGATGTCTACAGATTTTTTAGCTTGCATTCTTGGATGGTTGTTTGAACACAGAGAGTAAAATACAAGAGGAAGAACTTGAGTCCAGTTTGGGACGTGTATGAGGTAACTGTCGGGAAACCCACAGGTGGATATCTATGGTTGGGGCTCCAGGGAGAGCTATGGACTAGACTTTGGAATAGGTTTGGGAATTACAGGAAAGGGAGATGCTGAGAGGAATGGGACAGAGAGATCAGCTCTCCCATGCTTAGGTGGAAATTTGAGTCTCTCTTAATAGGCTTCCTAATCTCTTCTCTGTTTTTACTACCTACCTATGCTTTTCCCCCTCATCTCATTTGGGGACCAGCTCAACCCTCCTTGGATGTCAGCAGCCTCACACTTCTCTTGTGGTCTCAGGGAAATCACCCCAGGTGGTCCTTCATGGTTTCTCTTAATTCCCTCTTCTTGCTCATGATCCAGTCATTATAAAGCCTAGATGTCATAAAAGAGTTACATCCATCCCCTCCACTGGTCATCTCCATCCTTAGCACCCCCAAAGTCTTCCAGCTGGATTAAGAAACTCACAAGGGGTAACATAATAGAGTGAACTGAGAAGCCCAGTTTCTCAGGAGTAGAAATCACAACTTGTCCACAACAAGCAAAATATAACTCTAACACTTCCTATACAGAGGCAGGAAAACTGATGTTTAATTAATAGCAATAACAATAAAAGGGACATAGATCATCAATGGCCCACAACGCTGCTCTCCCTGAAAAATAAAAAATCAGTCTCCCACTTCAAGCTTTCTCAGGGATCACAATTTTGATATAAAAAGTGAGACAATTTAACCTTGTCAATGATAAGTTCCCATGTAATTAATTCCCTAGCTCATTAAAATAATATGACCTTACATTTAGCAGAGGACATTTTATTTCAGCAAAAATAAAATTGCTTTAATAAATGTATTCCACTGCCCCTCAAACCATCCCTTGCTGGCAAAGAGAAGGCCTAGGTGGTTCTTTTTAATTTTGTTGCACAAACCTAGTCACAGAGTTAAACAGTGGTCTAAGGTCGCCTATCAACAGCACACAATTAATATCTCGCAACTTAAATCAGAGGCTGAACACCTGGTTCAATACATGGCTCACTAGGCCAGCCTGTCTTTCATTCTTCAGTGCTCCTAAGCAACTACCAGCTCATAAGTCATCTTAAAAGAGTCTTTGCATACATGCACAGGAAATGCAGAGAGTTCCAAACAAGATGATCCCAAACAGGCCCACCCCAAGACACATCATAGTGAAAATGGCAAGAGTGAAAGAC
>NW_017731908.1:414143-422163 GCF_001890085.2 Hipposideros armiger | reverse complement strand
AGCTAGGTATTCTGGCCCTTCTCCAGAAGATTGCTCATCCCCCAGCACCTCTTCCCCACACATCCTCACAAAAAAAAAAAAAAAAAAAAGAGTCTTTGGATTAGAGGAAATAAAGGGGGGAAAAAGACTCCTGAAGAAAGAAAGGGCATCGAAACACATCTATGATCAGGAAACCAAGGTCCAGATAGGTTAAGTGATTTGTGCAAAGTCATACAGATATTGAGAAGCAGAGCTAGATATAAGCACAGCACTTTTCATTCATTTTGCAAAAATTGTGGCTCTCAACATCTTTATAAAAATCATAATAATGCTTAACATTTACTAAGTCTATATGAAACTGCCAAACACTTATTCTAAGCATTTCCATACATCAATTACTTAATTCTATGATTATATACATTTTACTGAAAAAGATACTGAGTGTTAGAATAGGTTAAATAATTTGCTCTAAGCTACATAGCTAGTTAAGTGAAGGAGCCAGAATTTGAATCCAGGTCTGATTAATTCCCAGTTCTTTACCACTATGCAGCGCTGCCCACCATGTCATAGAACTTCAGAATTTGAAGGAATTTTCTTAATTATCCTTCTCAACCCCCTACCACATCCATGAACAACCCTCCACATCTCTGATACCTAATGACCCAGCCTTTGTTTGAACACCCAGTGGTAGGAAAGTCACCGTCTAAAAAGGTACCTCATGTTATTTTAGGGCAGCTGAAACTCACTTCCCTGAGCCTTCTACTCACGGTTGCAATTTCTGGATAATAATGGAGCAGTGTCACCAAAGGACTTTAGAAAGAACAAGAGGAGGCAAAAGATGGCAACTCCAAGGTCAGCAGGTTCAATTTATGTGGTCAGTATGCAAGCAGATGCAACCTTTCTAGCAGTTTTATTTCTCTCTGATCTCATGGAGATATTAACCCCGCAACAATTCAAAGAAGGTATCCAGTGTGTAAGGATATCTGGAATCCTCAGGACCAGGAAGTGAATAACCAGCTTCTGGGCCACACACAATTCACAAGCCCTGAAGAAATATCCAGGGACACATGGGGCTTTTCTCAGTGGGTGTCTGTACCAGCTTTCCCGTCACTTCCTGAAGAGAATGGGTGGCTACAGCCTCCTAAAGCTCCCAAATTCACCAGTAGGTAGGGTGTATTTTTGGAAAGCCATCTGGCTTAATTTGAAAATGAACTGAAACCTGCTGATGGGAGTATGAAGACTGTCTGGGGGCTCATAATTACAAGATCCAATGTACACCCCACATTACATGGGCCCCTTTTGCTCTATCGTTAGGGCCATTAATGTGCCCATGATGGGACTGAGAACAACGTTCAGAGTGTGTATAAATGTGTAATAGCACGTAACAGACCTCTACCCCTGGGACTGGGAATTAAAAGGAGTCTTTCTCCAGTTTGGGTTTGAGGGTCTTTGCAGAGTTTTATCTGGAATAGAATAATTGCTAATATGTTAAAGCTAAACGGATTGCTTAATGGTTACAGAGTTTCTATTTGGGGATAATAAAAAAATTTTTTAGAAACAGTTGTGATGGTTGCACAACATTGTGAATGTAGTTAATGACATTGGATAGTATACTTAAACAGATAAAGTGACAAATTACATATATCACCACAACTAAAAATTTAACAAGGTAATATACCAAAAACAGTTGAATTGTACACTTTAAGGGGCTGAATTACATAGTATGTGAATTATAGCTCTTCATTTTCTACAGAGAGTCACAGAAATCCACTGCATCTTAATAAATTTCTGTGAATAAAATTGTAAGATATGACGAACTTATTAAGATTTTCTTGATCCCCAGACTGCTGAAAGGTGTCTTAAACAGGAAGTCTCTGAATAACTTCTACTTCATAATAAGCTGTAAAACCACTTGAACTCCAAAACAAGAGAGAGAAACCACAGTTCCTGAAGAAGCGAGAAAAACATGCCCACTTCCACCTAAGTGACCCTCTCCTTTTGGGGCCTTCACAGCAGGACCCTGAGGTCTGTGGCCTTCAAGCCTTTGTCAGGCGATGAGTGCGACTAGGCTCTAAATGGTGCTGACCAAAAAGAGGCCAGTCACACCCCTTGAACAACTTACACACCCATGGTTAGTCAGAAAATAAAGAGCTTATGAGCCAAGTAAAGAGCTAAGAAAACTACCTCAAAAATTCAAGACAAGGAAGAGTCACACAGGAAGATACAATGGGAAGTTTAGCCAGAGTCCCTGAGCTGTTTGATTTGCCCAATAATTCTCAACGGAGTGTCCCAGGATACTAAGATGTAGAGGTAGGTTAGAGATGCCTCATTGTTATTAAAAATTAAGGTACCAATGTTTGAAAATCATTTCTTTTCTTAAAAAAATAAAGTGAATAATTGTATGCAACCAACACAAAACCAAGTCACCTCGTTGCCCAGTCTCCACATGAAGTTGCATTCAATGATCCAGTATAAACATGACAGGATGAAAGTGTATATTTATCTTCACTCCCTCCCCAAACCCAAATAAACTGTATTAAAGGAATAAAAAAGGTTGTCTTTAAAAAAAAAAGATCACAAAAATAAAGGCAGCAGCAAAGGTAAGGATGAATGAGACCACTGAATTTGGGGAAGATAAAAAGTAAATAGAGATACATTTTCCTCAGTGACTTAGCAAACCAAAAGAAGTTACAAACAAAGCTGCTGAAGAGGGGAATATTGATAACATGTGACTGATTTTTCTAATAATTTTCTTTTCCAGAAAAGCCTCAGGAGTTGGAAACACCAGGCACAAGTCCGTTTTAATTATTTACTTTAATTATATAGATTTGCCATAATTTAACTATTACCACGTTGGTGGACATTGAGGTTGTTGTCAGTTGTATGCTGCTATACATATTGCAGGGGTTAGCATACTTCCATAAATGTCTGCACATCCGTCTGATGTTAATCTTAGGTATGGAAATTCAGGGAGGTCTAAGACAAGTTTACTAATTTATAGCCCACCAGCAGAGGCCTCTTTTGCTACATCATTGCTAACCCTGCATATGAGCATCCCTTGAAGTTTCTGATCACCTGATAGGCAAAAATTGCATTTTATTTGTCCTTGTCTTTGCATTTCTTTGATATTGAATACGTTTTCTTCCACATCTTTTTTTTTTTCACTTGTCTTTCTTTCATGACTTGCTAGTTCTTGCCCATGTTTCTATGAGGATGATCAGCTTATTTTACTCCTTTGTAACAGTTTTTTGTATACTAAATATATGAACTTTCAGTCTGAAACATATATCGCTAATGTTTCCCCTGTTTATCATTTGCCTTTTTATTGGCTGATGGTACTTCTGGACAGTTAGAAGATAGAGACCTCCCAGGCAAGTCCATCCATATTTCCCTTTATGGTTTCTGCCGATGGTGTGCATTTTTAAAAAAGGCCTTCGCTCCCTGCCAGACCTGCTAAAATATTTACCAACATTCCCTTCCAGTACTTTTACCCTTTTGTTTACACGTAAGTCTTTACTCTATCTGAATTTATTCTAGTATATGGTGTGTGTATTAGTCAATGCTCTTCAGAGAAACAGAACCCATAAGGAGAGGGAGAGAGAGAGAGAGGAGACTGATTTTAGGAATTAGCTCCTGTGAGTGGCCTGGCAAGTCCAGACTGTAGAGCAGGCTGGCACCTGGAGACCCAGGAAGAGTTGGTGTTGCAGCTGGTGTCCCAGGGCTGTCTGCTGGCCTAATTCCCTCTTTCTCAGGGGACCTCATTCTTTTTCTCTTAAGGTCTTTAGTTGATTGGATGAGGTTCACCCACATTATGGAGTGTAATCTGCTTGACTCCAAGTCTACTGATTTAAATGTTAATCTCATCTAAAAAATACCTTCACAGAGACAGCCTGACTGGTGGTTGACAGCTTGGCCCAGCCAAGCTGACATGTGAAATGAGCCATCCTAGTGTGAGTCTGGGATCTAATTTTAACTTTGTCCTCACCTTTCTGAAAGTGGAGCCCATGAAGCCCTGATCCTTTCGTATTCTCTTCTGTTGTTATTCTGAAGGGTCTAAAAGCAGGTGTTCAACAACAGCTGAGCTCAGCCTTACTGTTTCTAGATCCTACAGATGTCTTTTCAGGCCCCTAGATCTCAAAAGACAAATAGAGAAAAGCAGTGGGTGTGATGCTCTGTCCTCTGGTCTCCAAAAGTGGGGAGCTTGGACCACAGCAGACAAAAGGCAGGCCCCATCCTGGTATCGGCGGGGATCTTTGCCCCTTAAAAAATAGCCACAAACACCTATGTTTCTACTTTTCCTCACACTCTAGAGAGCTCTTGTTTCTCAACTACGCAGCTGAATCCAAGAGCTCTAGAGCAGGGCATTGTGAGGACATGGAGGCCCCAGTGAAAAATTCTGCCTAAATATGTAACATTATTACTCCTAGTAAGCACTAGCCATTCAGTACTTGGAAAGCATGAAAGTTTCACAAACAGGCCAGAGTGTCATATAATAAAGAGTATAAGCTTCTAAGTGATTCACACTTGCTTTGTGATCAAAACAGACAAGTCTTTATATACATACAATGTGAACAAATTCAGATGCCCCTTTGAAAGTGCTTAATCGAGGTCTCTTGCTGCAGCGATGCGAGTGGTATCCAGGAACCTCGGCTCGGAGCAAAGACCAAGGATTGTTTTAAGAAAATGGCAGACAAGTCCGACCTGGGGGAAATCACCAGCTTCGATAAGGCCAAGCTGAAGAAGACAGAGACGCAGGAGAAGAACACCCTGCCGACCAAAGACACCATCGAGCAGGAGAAGCAGAGTGGAATTTCTCAGGAGTCTGGAGGACTCCCCACCCCCATCATCTTGGAGACTCCAGTCGTGACGTGGAGAAGGAGCCACCTGCGAGATGGACACGAGCGACAAGCCGCACTGTGAACCCGGCCACTCCGCGCCCACGCCATCCGCCTGTGGGTCTCTGAGGGGAACCCCCGCCCCAATCGGACTGCCAAATTCTCCGGTTTGCCCTGGGATAGCGTAGAAAATTATTTGTATGATTAATGAAAATAAAACACACCTCGTGGCAAAAAAGAAAAAAAAATAGTGCTTAATCAGGCCTGAGCTGCCTTCCTTGTGACTCTGTGATCACACTGAAGAGTCACACCCTGTCTTTGGGCTCCAGATTCCCAGGCTTTCGCCCCGCTGGCTTGGCAGGAATTTGTATGCGAGGCCAGTCCCAGCTCTGAGCGTGAAGGGTCGCCAGTGGACGATCATCCCTTGCACCTCGGAGGGTCCTGAATGCCCTCTCCCATAACATGGGCACCAGAAGGGACTCAGGGACGTGGTTAGCGTGCCAGGCTGCCCGTCTTCCAGTCAGGCCACCCAGCCAACCTGCAACAAATACCACCTGGTCTAGCTGTTCAGACTGAGTAATTAATTGCCTCAAACATGAAAGCCTGCTGACTTGCATTTGGCTCCCCTATTTGAATTTGAATTCTTTCATTACACCACAGAGCATCCTTTTTCGAGGCCCAGACCTTCCCACAATAATTAGACTCTTCCTAAAGCACCAGGAAAGTTAAATTATTATTTGTGCCTCCCTGATCTGGTTGTATTTAAATAAGAGTCAATTAGAAGAAAAGAGATGAGTGAGGCTCAATTCCCTTTTCCAAAGTGCAGACAACAATGCAAAAAATGCCTCCCCCTGTCTAGGTGGTACAGACATACCTCCTTGTGTGCACAGGAGGGGAGCCTTGGAAAATTGGACTTTCAATGCGTGCCTCTGAAAGAATCTAGGCACTAACAGCCCCAGGAGGCTCTGTAAGGTTGTGACAGTGCGGTTTGTGCGTGCCATGATCAAGGGTTCTGTGGCTGCTTCAATGCATTTATAAGCCCTTGTTGAGACAGCAGGTGACTAGCGGGGAGAGGAATCCTGTTTGGTGTACTTTCTTTAAATCTTTTGGAAAGATGGATCTAAAAAGCCAGGCTGCATAGACCTGTAATTGTGACTCTCAGCAGGCTGAGACTCAGTCACAAGGAGCCAGAGCAGTGGGTTTATACAGCCATGCATTCATTCATTCACTCATTCATTCCTTTGCTGTTCCTTACCAGGCTCTGGGTAGGAGACAGTCCCTGTCCTTGATGAGCTGAGAGTGTTTGTAATGGTTGGTAAGGGTAGAGCGCTAAGGGCAGGGGAGACAAGTAAACAGGTTATTAATACACTGAGATAATTACTAAAAGCAGTGGTGGGTACACGTACCAACATTCAGATGGGGAAAAATTTACTAGCAGTGGTGCCAGAAAAGGGTGGGAAGGAAAGGAAAGGCTGTGCAGAGGACAGAAAGGCTTATCTGGTTCTTGAACATGAGTAGGAACTTGTCAGGCAGGTGAAGAAGTAGACCGGAAGGAAAAAGAGACACTCAAGTCAGACACAGGAAAAGGCACAAAATAAACATGGTTTTCACAGGGTACCAGAGTTCAGCACAGCTAAAAATTGGGGCCATGGGGAGGCAGGCAGCAAAAATGAGAGTAGAGGGCTGGCCGAGTGGCGCGACGGTTAAGAGCTGGCTTGGGACGCCAGAGGGCCCCTGTTCGGATCCCACATATGAGGGCCAGTGACACTGCCCTCCACAGCTAAGATGCTGAACAACAGCTCAACCTGGAGCTGGGCTGCCATGAGTCGCCGGCGATGGCGTGGGCTGCAGCCCCTGCGGCAGTGGGTTGCCATGGGCTACCATGTGTAGCCAGCAGCCAGCGTGAGCGGCCAGCAGCCGCAGTGAGCGGCCGTCCAGAAGCCGGTGACTGATCTGCCTCGCCTGGGAAGAGCGCAATGATGGTGCCAACTTGGGCCAGTGAAGCAACGTCCTCCACAACTAGACTGAAGAACAAAACGACAGCAACTTGTCTGTTCCCCTTCCCCCAATTCCCCAATAAAAATCTTAAAAATATATATATGATGACTTAAAAAAAAAAAAAAAGAGAGAGTAGAGAGGCAGTCAGGTACCAGGTCCACAAGGACCTCCAACACCATGGCATATATATGCCTGAGGCGGTGTGCCCAAGAAGCTGTACCCTAGAGCTTGGGGTCGCTTGGCACAAACCATGGCTGCCTACATCTACCCCTTCTTTAAGGCCTGTAGGCCTGTGGGCCAAGCAGATCCCCAAAGAGCTGAGACTATGGCATATTCACTGTTGGACCTGGTTAATATGCTAATAAAATGTGAACAGGCCCAAGCCCAGGGCCAAAGCCCTGCAGGGGCCGCTGGGAATCTGCTTCCTTACGGCTGCCCATCCCATTGGTTAGTGCCACTGGATACAGGGATGCAGCCAACACACGATATCGGTACCCAGCCCATCTTTCTGCATCTTGCCTTCAATGGTGTCACAAGAGACATGCCTTGCTGTCATCTGGATATTCTGTGCTCACTTCATTCCTGCTCAGCCATTCTAATGGCCTTAATCAAAAAAGGAAATTAGATTACTCTGGCATGACCTGTTTGACTGAAATGCTTCTGGCTTAGTGGGACTGCTGCTTAATGTGTAAGCACTCCTAAGCCCTTAGCAGAATAAACTTTTATGGAATTTTGCCTAAGACTGGTGACAAACACATGAATTCATAGTTGGTAGATGTGGGAGAGTGGGGAAAATTAATTGTATTTCCTACAAATCAGGACATTTGCCCATCCTCAGTTCTTCAGTCCGGTTCCTATTTTCTCTGAGTCCCTCAGGTTATCAAGAGTGGTACTGTGGTCTCACCCGCAAATCTCCCAATAGCTTGTGCAGTGATTTGTTTAGTCCAGGAGACATGGACTCTTTCAGGATAGCTCCTACCCCACTTCACCCCTCCCAGGGGCTTTTATCAGCTAGTCTCAGTCTTTTTAGTAGGAACCGCCTTGTCCTCGACAGAGAAGAAACAGCAAAATTGGAGTCGCCCATTAATCTTTCTGGTTCTTTTTTTTTTTTTAATTGGGGAATTGGGGGGATGGGAACAGTGCTGGGGAATTGGGGGGAGGGGAACAGACAAGTTGCTGTCGTTTTGTTCTTCAGTCTAGTTGTGGAG
>NW_017731908.1:320702-414118 GCF_001890085.2 Hipposideros armiger | reverse complement strand
CCGGCTTCTGGACGGCTGCTCACTGCGGCTGCTGGCCGCTCACGCTGGCTGCTGGCTACACACGGTAGCCCATGGCAACCCACTGCAGTAGGGGCTGCAGCTTACCCGTTGCCGGCGACTCATGGCAGCCCAGCTCCAGGTTGAGCTGTTGTTCAGCATCTTAGCTGTGGAGGGCAGTGTCACTGGCCCTCATATGTGGGCTCCAAACTGGGGCCCTCTGGTGTCCCAAGCCAGTTCTTAACCATCGCGCCACTCGGCCGGCCCAATCTTTCTGGTTCTTGAACAGCTATTATGTGTTCTCAGTGAGTGTAAATTTCTTTTTAAAACTTTGGCTGGCACAGAGCATTAACTCTCATATTCTGTGCATTTTGTTTCAGTGTTTATCATTCCCTAACATCCAAAGGGCACAGGACAAGTGCTTCCAAAGAGATAAGTGATGGTCCCTAAAACCAAACATTTGAACTCAGTCTGAGTCACCCAAGAGATTTAGTGCTTCGGGAATTCTCTTAGAGGTAATGTATCATAAAGAAGTACATATACAGGAGCAAGAGTCTTGCAAATCAACCTTGATGGGAGCAAGCCTTTGAACTCATCCACTGCTGTACAATTCCATTTCAGTATGTCTCTTTTGCATTACTTGAGTATAAAGACAGATTTAGAGTTGAGAAGACAGATTATCTCTATGAACCTCAGTCTCTTAATTTATAAACTGAAGAGTTCTGGTAATATGACTTGTAAGGTCCCTTCCATTTGGAAAGTTTTACAGCCCTAGAAAACTGAGGGCAGAAGAGGAGTAAAATTCATGGAAGGCCTATTACAGGCTAGGCATTGTGCTAGACTCTTAATGCCTCACAGACTCTTAACACCTCATTTAATGTAGACAACGATCTCATGAGCTGGTCCTACTTGGCAGACAAAGAAGCCAAAGATTACAGCTATTATGCACCTTGCCCAAGATAACACAACTATTAATTCTAAGTAAGGGACAGAGTAAGAATTCAAATGCTAATCCATCTACATTATTGATTCTCAGCTGGGGTGATTTTGCCCACCAGGGGACATTTGGCAATATCTGGAGACATTTTTTGGTAGTCACACCTAGGAAATTGTTACTGGCACCTAGTGAGTAGAGGCCAGAGATGCTTCTAAATTTCCTACAATGCACTGACAGCGCCCCCCACCCCTGCCCCCAAGGAATTATCTGGCCCAAAATGTCAATATGCTGAGGGTGCAAAAGCAAAATCCTGATCTAGATAGCAGACCCAAGTGGTATGCAAATAATCTAAGTCGCTTTTTGAATTCAGATAATATTACTCATTGCGACACACAAAGTTATCTATCTTAAGACCCCCCCAGCCACAGAAAAGACTGAACACATTCCCCAAAGGGACGGATCCACAGTCCAAGTCTGAGGGTTTTGCATTGTATTTCATAATATGTCCAAAATTATGTAACAGAATACAAAAATTTCAAAGGCTCTCCTCCTACATCTTTGGGTAAAATCCTGGAAGATATGCCATCTTATCCTATGGCTTCACCTATCCACCAACTCACCACTCACATGCCATGAGTGTGGGAGGCCCACCTTGAAAAGCATGGCTTTAGGTGGTAAGAGGGAATAAACTGTCTATCGGCAAAACTACACATCTCCTGAAGGTCTTTGACAGAAAAAAATTATAGCTCTGAATGCAAAAGTGTTATAAAAGAGAGAAGAGATGAGTGAAATATGAGGCAAGACCTCAAATCATCTACTTTGGCCATTTCATTTTAGAGACAAGGAAACCAAAGCCCAGAGAGATCAAGAGGCTTGTGAAAACCACACAGCAAGTAATGGACAGGTCCAAAGGTCACACAGCAAGAGCTCAACACTAATTTAAAAATCATTTCTTGAAAAAATAAACAAATCAGCCCAGACCGGTCTCCTGATGCAAAATCCACTGTGGCAGACCCTGTCTGTTGCCTACTTGTACACATTCCCTTCCTTGATGTATAACCCAGGTGTTAGTCAGATAGCAAAGTGCTCAGGGAAGGTAGAACTCACCCTTCTCCAGATGATGAATCTTCTAAGCCAATCATGGTAATATCATTTCTATTTGTCAGTGACTGGTTTAGAAGAGGATCCCTAATATAGCTATATGGTCAGTGATAGATGGAATCTAGACTTTTGGTGGTAAACACACTACAGTGTCGACAGGTTGGGATCACAGTACTGTACACGGAAATGTATATAATGTTATTAACCAATATTACCTCAAAAAAAATAATTTTTTTTAAAAGTGAGTGAGTTTGAGGAAAGGAAGCTCCGTTTTGCTGTCACAACCCTCTTCCCACTTTGAAAGCAGTCTTTAAAGCAGTCTTGAGAGGAGACGCCGCCTGCAGCTTGCTGGGCAGCCATTTTGTCAGTTCGAGGCCAAAGGCCAATACACTGCAGAGGCAGAGTAGAGATTAAAAGCCTAGCTCTATGACAGCACAGAGCTACTTAATCAGACTTGGAACCACCTACTTCCCGTTTTGATAAATGACATAACAAATATCTGTAAGATTTAAGACACTGCTAATTGGGGTTTCTGTTGTTTATAGCTGAAACCATCCTAACGAGAACAACCTTAGTACCTGCCACCTGGTAGGTACTACAGTAATTTCAAAGATGTCTTCTTGCTCCATTTAATCTTTAAAATTTCAGTTTGGAAGTTAACCCCACCTCCCCTAGTGAGAGTGCACCATTCTCCACTCATTGGGGGTGCAATAGAGGAAATTGGGTATGGGACACAATTTGGACTGAATGAACTAAAATGCTGTACAAACAATGAGCTTTTCTAACATCAAGGTAGTTTAGGGTACTTACTAAGAGTAATGATTGTGCTGCTATTAGGTAACCTTTACTTTGAGGTAACTAGTTAACCTATTTAAAATGGAAGGAGGTTTGTGTTGTTTGCAGGGAGAAGTATATCAATCAGGGTAAATTTTAGTTGCAAACAAAACCATTTGACCTAGTTTAAGCAGAAAACAGATTTAGTAAAGGCTATTAGGAAACTCACAGAAGGCCTGAGGGGGCTAAAGGTTATGTCTCTGGGAATAACCCCCAACTCACAAAACAGAGAGGCCCCAGAGAGACATAACTGCTGCACCATGGGGCAGAGACACCCAGCTCACCTCACCAACACAGGCAAGGAGAATCTGGAAGTTATCTCCAACACCTCTGCCTCTGACCCCGCCAGGAACGCATCCACCTGTGACCACCTTCACCAACGTGGATTTTGTGGCGCCCCTTCTTCATGTCACAGGCCTCCGAAAATATTCTAGTGTCTCTGATTAGTGAAGCTGGATTACTCTGTCTGGATCCTGACTGCAAGGGAGGCTGGGAAGGCAAGTTCCTGGTCTTTCCCTTGGGTTGGCATGGACCTAAAAGGGGAAGAATTCTCCAAACTGTGTATGTTTGTAAATTAAAGATGTCTGGGCTTTTAAAGAATAAAATTAGTTTACTCCACATCCTGATGCTATCAGGAAGAAGACAGGGAAGGGCAGATGTAATCTGGCAGCTTCACCCTTTACCCAGTTACCCAAACAAGAAAACTCACTGCCACCTGGTCTCTTACCTCCCACGTTAAATCCTGACAGTTTTACTCTTCAGCTCTCTCTGGTATCTGCTTCCCTCTCCATCCCCTCTGCCCTGGTTTAGGGCCGAGTCAGTTCTCACCTGGACTGCTGAAACAGCCACCGAACTGGTCTCCCCGCCTCTAGTCGGACTCCTCACCTTGCTCCAAGAATGTTTGTAAAACACGAGTCTGATCATGTCATTCCCCTGCTTCTAGGGTTTAATTGTTCCCATTGTTCACAAGATCCTATGCAAAGCCGTTCATGACCAGGTGCTGCCCCCGGCTCCAGCTTCCTCTCCTGCCCATCCCCTCTACCCCCTCGCGTTTAGGGCACATTCCCTAGTCACAGGCAACTTCGCAGAACCATTCTCATGGTTTGCGTTCACATGGCTTTCCTTTGGTTTCGTTTGCCTGGGGTTCTGCTCTACATCTGTCTGTCTGTAACATCCTCCTTTTCTCTTATGGCCAGGTTAAGTGTCATCTCCTCTGTTCCTGGGGAGAATTGGGAACTCCTTTCTCTATGCGTTTGTAGCATTTTGCAGGTAAGTCTCCTGTAACATCCATCTCACAGTGTGCTCCTGGCTGGAATCCATAAATGACCCTTCTCTAGATCATGAGCATCTTAGTAGAAGCATGGGTCCAATTTCAGCACTCACTGAGCCCTGACGGCCTGGCTGTGTGGATGACGGATGCAATGCATAACCAAACAGGTAGCAACTTAGATTTGATTTGATTTCTTTCATAGAGTATTCTAGGTTTTTGTGGGGTTTTCTTTGGGGGCCGGGGGGAGGGTGGTTAATTGTAATAAATAAATTAGTTAGGTCTGATGGTACTTGAATTAAATGGCCCATTAGAGATAGATGCTTGATAGATCAATAGATAGATAAAATGTAAAATGATACCTTTCAGAATATTATAGCTTTGAGATAGAGGCTTTTGAAATTTGATTTCTCAAGTTACTCCTTTTATGCAAGCACAAAATCCATAACCTTAACATTTTAGAAAACCTATGGTGTTCACTGATACTTTTAATACTTTGTGGTGTCAGCAGCTGGATGTGTGCCCGTGACCAGAACGCAACCTACCTAAGAAGCCCTGCAAGGTGCTTTGAGTTCTGAGAGGAAAAATTCCTGGTGGGCAGGGTTAGGATGATTAGAATTAAGACTGTGTTTGCCTTAACGCTCAGGGCTCACAGGAGCAGTGATTTTTGTCTGTTTTGTTCGCAGAGGTATCGCAGGTGCTTAGAATAGTGTCTGCTATATAGAAGGCCTTCAACAAATTCTAGCTGAATGAGTGACTGTGTAAAGGCCTGGTGTTTGGGGCTGAGACTTTCTCCAAATTCATTGAACTTAACATAACTTTACATCCACTGCAATTCAGGGCTAGAATTTTCAGCGTTAGGAAAAGAACGGTTGCTTTAGTAATTCTGCTGGTCAGCGAAGGCCTCTCTGAGGAGGCTACACATGAGCAGGTGTCTGAATAATGTGACGGAGGGAGCCACAAGTGTCTGGAAGAAGAGTGTCTAGCTCCCCACCCTCTGCCCTAACAGCTAAATATCAGGACACAAAGTGCATCTATTCTCACTTCCACAGCTCCCCTTGGAGATTTACTTTAATTTCTAATACAATTCACATACCAGGGGGAGATGGACGTTCTGCCATTTAGTTGGCCTCCAAATCCTCACGCAACGTCCTGTGTGGCAATTCCACGGCCCCGCTCGGATCGTGTAGCTCCCAACGTTCCGAGGGTTTCCCTTGGATCTCATTTCCACGCCTGTGGTCTCCAATTTGACCTAAGTGTTGAACAAAGTCCTTTCCACGATGCTGCCCTCCTCACAGGCATACACACACACAAACCCACTCACACTATGACTTGGGAATATTAATTGACTTAATATGTGGCCTCTCTATTTAAAATGACTTTGGGGCATCCCACTGTAAGGGACTCTCTATTGGCTAGTCATCCCCACAGAGACCTTTACACCACCTTCCCAGCTTCTCCGACCCCAGCTCACCCCCTCCTTTCTCTGGTCCTCTCCTCTTCATCCCTCCTGCCTCTTCGTTCTTAGGGGCAAAGAATAAATTCTTCTTCTTGTCTCACGCAGAGCAGTTGGGCTAGCATCTTTTACTACCCTGGTTCCTACTTTCCGGACTTCACAGTCCACCCAGGCAGATTCTCAAGGCATTTCTAGAAAAGGGTCCCCCAGGGGCAAGCTCATTGTACCAGCTGTTAGATGTATCTTTTCACTTTGTGATTCTAGGGAATCCCAGTATCAGTTCCACTTTGGGGATAAACATAGAGGAGCCCTGAGGCGGGCACCAAGCCAGCCTGGGAGGAGGTGCTGAGGTGATGACTTTGCAGGAGGAGGAATAGGGGTGAGAAGGTGAAGGGAGATGACACATCCCCCGGAGCCTGGCCCACTTAGCGTTTGTAGAGCAGGACATGCATGTGGGGAGGTGGGTCTAGAGAGGTAAGTAAACAGGGGCCAACCCAACATGCTTAACACCTCAGCTAAAGGGTTTTAATTGCATTCAGCAAGCAATGTGGAGCCAGTGAAGGATTTTGACAGATAACGCAAATAGATTTCAACTTTTTTTCTTTCTAACAGTCACTTCAAGGACCCCATTGAGAATGGATAAAGGGGAGACACTCTGGAGGCAGAGGGCCCATGGATTGGGGAAGGAATACACAGTGCCCGAGCGCTAGCCTTGGAGATGGAGAAGAGGGGACTATTAGCTATGAAAGAGGTGGATTGGACACAACCTGGTGACTGAATGGGCAGTGAGTCAAGAGGACACAAGGACCATAGTGAGGATGTGAGGGCCAGGATCATAGCAGGTTTCCAGTTAGGCAGCTGGGGGCTGGTGTGGCCGCCCTCTGGATGCTGGGGCTCAGGAAGAACCCCAAACAAGTTTGGGGGCAGGTGATGGATTGACTCTCTCTAGTCCTCCTGTGCTGCCCTTGGTGACTGGATAGGCCCCCACCCCTGTCAGCTGCAGAGGAACTGCCTCCCCGCTGAGCTCTGTGCCAGCCACAGCTGAACATCTTTTGAACATTTCCTCTGCTGGCTGGTGGCTGGTGACGGTGGCCTCCCCGCAGAGAGGGGGAGGCTGGACAGCTGAGCACAGAGAAGAAGGCACTATGAGAAACTTTGAGTTGTTTACTGGCTGTGACCTCTTGGTAATTTAGTGACCCTCTCAGAGTTCTATTAGATTCTCTATCTACAACTTGGTGATGGGCAGAATCCTTACTTTAGACATGTGTTTTCAGGATTTCACATCATGCATGTGAAAATGATTCTGGAAATTGTAAAAACCCCTAAGGGGAGTGAAGGGAACTAAAATTTGTAGCTATATGAACTGAAATTCTCCACCCACCCCCAGCTCCTCTCAGGAAAGATCTAGGGGTCACGGAGACGGAGACGGGTTTTGTGGAAGTTTCAATCCATCATAATTGACTCAGAGCTCCTTTGTGGTGAAAATAGGCCCTGGGAGGAGGAGAATGTACCATTAGCACGATGATGTCAAGGTTAATATTTCACAACAGTTAGGGTCAAAGTCACTTGAATTGGAGGAATTTCATGTTATGCCAGACTGTATGAGCTTCATAAGAAAATAATTCTTCTACAGACATTTGCCTTGAGATTAATCAGGAGGAAAATGGGCTCAGTTGTTTCTGTCAGAAAGAAACCAAACTGAAGTCCAGTCCTCCCCCTCCCCCAGCCCACCCCCAGGAAGCCCCGCCCATCACCCACCCATGCTACTCCCTTTAGCATCAGCAGGAGCCTGGGCAGAGAACACCTCTCTTCACATACAGCTGCAGCCTGTGGTGCAGAGCACAAGACACAAGGACTCCGTTATGTAGGGAGGAATAGTGTCTGGAGGGAGGACTGTGTGGGCATCACACACGGGGGGCATCTTAAAAAGAAGGGAAGAGGGCCGGCTGAGTGGCTCAGTGGGTTAAGGGCTCGCTCAAAAGTGTGAGCTCTGAGCAACAGGGTCGCCGGTTCGATTCCCGGCCCAAGCTGAGCTGCCGCTGAGCTGCAACAGGTGGCAGAATGACTCAGCTAAAAAAAAAAAAAAAGAAGAAGAAGGGAAGAGGACCAGCAAAGGTTGGCGGTTGGGGATACAAATTGGGGGAACAAGGGAGCACCCAAGTGGGACCTCCTTCAAATGCCCAAACAATGAAACTTGTCCCCACCCTACCCTCCCTCAGTACAGTTCAAGGGATGACTTAGCCAGAGACCCAAATCTCAGTCTCCCATCCTGATGCTCTTTACAGGGATTTATATGCCCTTTAGTAGAGAACAGCTCAAACCTCCAGCAGAGCTCAGTGAGGTCTGTTTTAGGAAGCTGGGCCTCACCCTCCACCTTATCTCCTGGCAGAAGCATGCCTGCTACTCTTGGGTATTTCCGGGCAGACAGGAGTAGCAAATGCCAGTCCCAGCCAGGAGCTGCTGGACCAGTCTCTTATTCCGCTACTCCTTTCCCCCTGGTTTGGTGAAGGACATTCACAGTGGGACAGTCAGGAAGACTCTCACCCTTTCTGCCCAGGACAGTCGGCACACTGAGGAATGCTGCCCTCCCTTTAGGGAGGAAGAGGCTCAGAGGAAGAGTTTGCCTGAGCACCATCACATCCAGACAGCATGAGACGGGAGCAAGAAGGGAACACCACCTCCATCTGTGCTCGGAGCCCCAGTGCTTCCTGCCACATTAGCAGTGTACATGTTTGCTAGGCTGGAGGGCCAGCCCTGGCATGTCTGCCCCTTTCCACACTGATCTGACTCTGGTTACATTTCTCCTAGAACTCTCTCCTCACCTCCAAACACACACACACACACACACACACACACACACTGCCGCTGCCACCACCACTCTTATCCCTAACACCAAGTTCCAGCCCAATAACTGGAAGTGGCCTTCCCTCGGAAACCATGGCTATGCTGAACACCATCCCTGGCCCTGGCCCTGGCCCTGTGCTGTCAGGGAGAGGGAGACGCCGAGCTGCTCCTGCCCACAGGAGCTCTCAGTGTGATATGGAGACAGCCCTAGAGGCCTGTGACAGTGATCTGTCCTCAAAGAGCTTCTCAGTTCCAGGGTTCTGGAAGCCCTCTGCAAAGACCCAACAGTCCTGCCCACTCCATCCTGGGAAGTGGGCACCTGGGGAGAGGGAATGTTCCCAGGGGCGGGGAGGGGGGGTGCATGTGGGGAGCACTAGGGGGCAGAGGGAGCAGGCTCCCTGATGCCCCAATTATCTCAACTCCACTAGGGGCCTCAAGCCCTCCTCCCCCTGCCTAGCTGCTTGCAGTGAAGGCGCAGCCACTGGAGACAGCGAGTGGGGCTGGAGCAAGCCCACAGAGTGACCGCTAGTAACCCCGTTGCATGTGATTGTGGCTGGCGGCCAGCTGGCTTCCTCCTGGAGGCTTCCAGCTGCTAGCAGCTCTGAAGTCAGTCAAGCAGTGGCTCCTGGGCTGTCTCAGGGGATGGCAAGTCCAGGGCCTACACAAAACTGCCTCTAACACGTACCTAGACAACAAGCTAAGTCCAAGCAGGACTTCCTAAAGGCCCCAGGGTCTCAGGCCAGCTGTTGTGTCTAGACGAGAAAAAATAGAACACGTGAAGCTTACTCACCCCTGACTGAAGCCGACACAGCAACAGTTCATAAAGCAGCTTTCCACTCCATGATGTCACTTTACCTGCCTACTAGCCCAGAGGAGACTCCTGCCCACTCTGACCCTGGGCATGCCGCTCAGCCTCTCAGGCCTCAGTCCCCACCTTTGTAAAGCGGGAAGAATAAAAGCACATATGTCACTTTTGAGCTAAGAGTCCTTGGCCATGTGCCTAACTTAATTGTGCTTCAGTTTTTCTCATTTGTCAAATGCGGTTAAAAGTAGAACCAACCTCCTGGGATAGTTGGGGAAATTAAACGTTATTCAGTTAATAAGCTACATAAGTTAAAACAATGGCTGACGACATAGGCAGTGCTCAGTAAATGCTCGCCACTATTATTATTTCTTTGTTATTATTAATCATAGGGTTGCTATGAGGATTAATAAAATAACAGGAGCTGGCATTTGTTGCGTATTAACCATGTTTCTGGCACTGGGCTCAGACCTTTATAGGAATTACCTTGTGGATAATGTTGAGTGCAGTACCTAATAGTAGAGAGCCCTCAATACATGGTAGCCACGATCACAATTCACCCTCACCCCCATTCTACAGAGGAGCAAACTGCTCAGAGCTTTAATGACTTGCCCAGGGCTACAAAGCTCCAAAATAGGAGGTCTTCTGGGAAGTAGGTCTCCATAGTCCTACAATCCTCACCCCTCCTCCTGTCTGGTCCTCAGCATTTGCTCTGTCGCTAAAACTGGCTTCCCTTCAAGAAAGCTGCCAGGGGACACATGTGCTGCTCAGCTGGAAGGGACGTGAGCTGCTCTGCACACAGCTGCCACTAGCACCTGCACTGGGAAGGGCTGAGCGTCCCTCCTGGTGACTTTTCCCCTTCGGGAGCCAGGAGCCAGGCAGTCACTGGCATGTGGAAGGGAATGAGATGGGGTCACGGACATTCTCAGGAAGCAGACCTGACCCCGACGCCAGCTCTGTCCTCCAATCCAAATGTCCCTCTGCTCAGATTCTGTGGTAGAGCCCACTGGAAAAGAGCTCGAGTCCCCCCTAAATTGAGTGAAGTCAGTCCACAACCAGCAACAGCCAGCTGAGGGTGACAAGTATTGCCTTCACATTACATCTCAAAGGCAACGTGCCACTGAAAAGAAACATGACTTCCGGACAGTGGGCAAGTCACTTCCCTTCTCGAGGCCACAGCTTCCTCATCTGTAATCTTGCAATACTGAGACCCATCTGGTTGGGTTGCTAAGGACGGAGTGAGAGAATGGGTGTAAGAGCACAGGGCCTGGCGCACATAGCACAAGCAGGAGGAGACTTAGCACGCAATACACACTGGACAAATGCTCCAAAAGCTGACATCTGACAGCACAGAGCACTGAGGCAGCACACAGGAAAGGGAGCATGGGCACCGCAGGTTGGAGAATATGGGGGTGTGAGACCCGGAACTCCACTGAAGCGTAAATGCACGTGCCCAGAGCAGGTGGCACTTTTGTCAGACTTTACACAACCCCACTTACCACAAAAGGTAGAGAAGCTATGTGGCAGAAGGCACAGAAGGGCAGCCATGGGAAGATGTGAACAATAAGGTGACAAGGAAGCAAAAGAGCTGTCTCTACATTTGATACCCAAGTAGTCATGGCCTGAGCTGGTTCTTGTCAAGGAGCAGGTGGGCCCTGGCAAGGGCCCAGGGCCAGCGCCATGCTGGGGCTGCCATGTCTCTGCTAACAAGAGCCAATGGTGAAGTTTTCAGAACTTTCACACACATGGTTGTTTGACATTATTAAAAATTATAAAAACGTACACTTAAGTAAAATATATTAAAAGCAATGATAATATTCAGAACTCATCATTTCCTAATTGTTTTGCTATATTTTACTACCACCTATGCTCATGAGGCTATTTACGTCGATGATATTTATATTAAAAAAATACTCTATCATAGTGTGCTACTGCATATCTGTCTTCCCAAGTCCATGTTCAGTGATAGTACATTGTAACTTGAAATCAGCCATAGACTATTTATTTATACCACAGAAATGGAGCTTTCCAGAAGGTGATTTTGTGTGTGTGTTTCTTCTTTCCCTTTGGGGAAATGTTGAAATTCCACTGTGATTCTCTTTCAGGTCGAGTTTTGATCCAAAACTCTAATACATAATAAAAATGTGGGGAACTACTCAACAATATTCTTCCCTATTCTGTCAATTAATTTGGCCAGGTGAATCCAGGCAGAGCTGAGAAATCCCCCAGAGACTTTGTGAAGTACAGAGACCTGTCATCCAGGGCCCACTTGAAACCTGGGCCTGAGAAGGATGATTAGATGCTGAATCTGCAAGACATACAGACAAGGTGACTCAATCCAACAGAATGCTAATTCTCAGTGAGCTGTCACTCTATTTTGCATCAGATGAATAACTCTTTGATATTAAAATGCCCGTGACTTCCTGATGCCTTGCCTGCCCACATACCACCAATATCAGCCAGGACGGAAGTTTGAGAGAAGAGTTAAATGAATGTTCATTGTCATTCTGGAGATGAGATGACTTGATTTTCAGTGGTAACACCACCAGCTCTCATCCCCCTGTCATTTTTCTTCTCTTTGCCTTACTCAGTGACCTAACACTCAATCTACCGATATCTCTGCCTGTGGGGGTCAGCCTCCCAAATCAATTCCTACTTCTGACAGGAGCGGGAGTGATTATCAGTATGTGTTTCCCTCCCTCAAGCCTATGAGTTTAGGAATTAGTCATATTCCCAAATCCAAAGTCTACTAAATCTAAAATCTAGCCTCAAAACTATTAGGTTCCCAAGATCCCACCAATCTGCATGATTGAGGAATAATAATGGAGGCTATAAAGTTAGAGAGATTTAGAGTTAAATTCCAATCTGCCACTTGACCTTGTACCGGAACAGTGTATTAGTCAAGATGGAATAGGCAGCAGTACTAAGAACTTAGCAACTTAAAATAAGAAGATTTATTTCTCATCACCACAATACACATCCAACATAGGTTGCTGGAAAGCAACACTCCACATAGTCACTCAAGGACCCAGGCTGAAGGAGGTTCTATCTTGTAATGTTACCATCACAACACATGGCTTTTAGGATACTAAGATGGTGGATAGGAAGCTAAAGGCTCAAGTTTTTCACGATCTCATCCTGGAAATGACACTTCTATTTGTGGTCCATTGGCTAGAACCAGTCACATGGCCCTGACGACCTGCAAGGGATGAGAAAACATACCCTTCCATATGCCCAGGAAGTGGAGAGAACTGGATATGGCTGAATAATTCTGCAACAGCCAGTATCACAGTATGTGACACTACTGTCAGATCACTTTCTTTCTTCAAGGTTCCGGCAGGTCCAACAGACCAAGGATTCATTAAGCTAAGGAAAGTCCCTATCGCTTATATAACCACACACCAGAGGACTCCCCCACATCTCTGTCACCCTCAATGCTTTCCACAATGAACTGGCTCAGTTCACCAGCCTGGGCTTATGTCCAGGACCCTTCTCCCTGGTCAGTCTTGCCCTATTGTCCTGCCCGATTTTCTGGTCCCCACCTTCAAGCTTGAGTCCTGCCCTGAGAAGAAACCTGTAGGACTGGAGGCTTCATATCTTATTCCGCTCTTGCCAAGTCTCTTTAAGACCAGTCAATCAATGTTTTTAGCAGTGAAGTCTTCTTGGATCCTCAAGCTTCTTGGGGGCCCAAGGCATCAAACAATCCACAGTCATAATAAATTTATTGCTGAAGATACACTCACTTAACTGTCCTAAGGAAGTGATCAGATATGCAGAAAAGGATTACATACAAAGATGCTTCCCGAAGCATTGTTTTATAATATCAAAACATTGGGAATAACCTAAATGCCCAGCAAAGGGGAATGTTTATAAATATGAATCATGCACTGATGGATATATTGGTTCTGCCTGCTGAGTTCATCTGGGTAAAAAGGAAAAAACAAACTCAGGTTATTTATTGTGATAGAGTTAACTGGGATCTTCCCTGTCACTGTGGGTCACAATGTAACCTGATTTCATTTTGTTTGCCCTGCAATTATGCTTTTCCAAGTGGATTTTATTGGCTAATTTTGGATCGATTCTATAGGGAGCATCCATATTGAACAGCCTATACCTGGTTGGGTAGCCTTTGACGGTCCCTGGGCTCCAATCCAATCAGCTGTGTTTAGGGGCGTGGTTAGCGCTCCTCCCAAGTAGAGAAGGTTGTTCTGGTCTCTAATTATCTCCTTTCAGTCTGTCTAACTCAATGGAATATTATGCAGTCTTTAAAAATGGTATTTACCAAAGGTTTTTAAATACATGGGGGAAATACTGTAAAGTTTAAAAATATTATAAAATTGAATCTGTAGTATGACACATGCTACAACATGGATGAAAACGTGACATTATGCTAAGTAAAAGAAGTCAGTCACGAAAGGACTAATAATGTATGAATCTACTCATATTGAGGTGACTAGTCAAAACCACAGATGGGAGGTAGAATGGTGTTTGCCAGAGGCTAGGGGAGCTGGTAAAGAGGAATTACTGTTCAATGGGTCCAGAGTTTCAATTTTGTGAGATGATAAGAGTTCTGGAGATGGATGGTGGTGATGGTTGCATGACAATGGAATGCAATTAATGCCACTAAACTGCACACTTAAAAGTGGTTAAAGGGCCTGACGAGTGGCGTGATGGTTAAGAACTGGCTTGGGACGCCAGAGGGCCCCGGTTCGGAGCACACATATGAGGGCCAGTGACACTGCCCTCCACAGCTAAGATGCTGAACAACAGTTCGACCTGGAGCTGGGCTGCCATGAGTTGCCGGCGACGCGTAGGCTGCAGCCCCTGTGGCAGTGGGTTGCCATGGGCTACCGTATGTAGCCAGCAGCCAGCGTGAGTGGCCAGCAGCCTCCGTGAGCGGCCGTCTAGAAGCCGGTGACTGATCTGCCTCGCCCGGGAAGAGCGCAATGATGGTGCCAACTTGGGCCAGTGAAGCAATGTCCTCCACAACTAGACTGAAGAACAAAACGACAACAACTTGTCTGTTCCCCTCCCCCAATTCCCCAAAAAAAATCTTAAAAAAAAAAAGTGGTTAAAATGGTAAATTTCATTACATGTTTTATGAGAATTTAAAAAATTGAACCTATAGTATCATCTCGCATGTGTGTGTGTGTGTGTGTGTGTGTGTGTGTGTGTGTGTGTGTGTGTAGGCCTAGGGTGTTCACCTTTGGTAATGGGGAAGGGTGTTATAATTTCTTCCCAAATGTTCTTCCTATAGCTAGTACGAAGATCAGCAAACCATGACTCTCCAGCCAAATCCAGCCTCCCATGTGTTTTTGTAAATAAAGTTTTATCAGAACACAATCTTAACCATCAATGACACGTATCTGCGGCTATCTTTGTGCTACAATAGCAGAGTTGAGTAGTTGCAACAGAGATGGCACTGTCCAGAAAGCCTAAAATATTTACTACGTGGCTCTTTACAGAAAAAGTTTGCTTACTCATGCTTTCATTCTCTGAGAGCACACATGGAAGCCAGGGAATTATCAAAACCTTAGTGTGGGTTCAAAGTCCTATGTTCTGAACCAAGTCCACGAGCCTGGAGATTCCAGAATTGACACCTCTTCTCTATTGAATTTGTTCTCCCAATACACAACAGGCTCAGAGTCTTCATTCTAGACTCTCAGGTTGCCCCATCAGGTTACTCCAGACCCTACAGGTGAAGGAGACAAAGGGAAAAGAGGTTCTCATGGTGGACCTGACTCATTCTCTTCCTGGAGTTGCATTGCCTGAGACCATCCTCAGTTACCTGAAGCTTGGAACATATCAGGAAAGGGGAGAAAGAACATAATGTCACATTTGCAAACACAGACATAGTTTCGAAATTTGGAAGGATGTGTACCAGTAAATTCACTGTGATATCTCTGAGTTGCGAGATTATGGATAATTTTTAAATTTTTTGCTATAAATTTTTATATTTTATGATTTGTTATGAGTAGGCATTGCTTTTGTAATCAGAAAAAAAATAAAGCATCTTCATATTTTAAAAATTATTAAAAGAAATAATCAGGAGCATGACAGGTTGAAGCAGGATGAATCACATGGGAGACATTTCAGCAGGGTCAGAAATCTGGGAAACAATTAGCCAATCTCAGTTTGTTTTCTTGACCTAAGCTCTTCCGAGAAAGGGCTGAAATCTGTCAAGTCAAATATTTCCATGGCATGTTCAGCCACATGGCCCATAAATTTCATTTGTCCTGGCATTCTCTGTTCCTCTGAGAGCTCCTGTGCCCTCCAGGCCTTTCAAAGCAGCTGCTAAGCTGCCACTTACTTTTTTTCTCCATTTGGCCATAGCTTCTCTTTTCAAAGGCCACAGATACAGTTCTGCAGAGCCGAAAAAGTCAAACAGACCTGGGTTGGACATGGGTTCTGCTACTGAGCTGAGTTTGGACCCATTACTAACCCTCTCGTGTATATGCATAAAAGGGAGGTAATCCTACCTTTGGGGGAAGACATCACCCACTCTTCTGCGCACTTCCCTCTCTCCTCTCTCAAGAGGACCCAACACTAATCTAAACTGTGGGCGGTGACTGGGTGGGTTCCAAGCTCCTGCAGACTGGGTGCTCTCCTCTCCTGCTCCTTCTCTGGGGTAAGAGTGGGCAGAGGAGGAGGTCCCTCTCCCATATGGGAGGAGGAACAACCATCTTGCGCTCATGCCTTTGACTTCCTGTGAAGTAGCTGGTCAGAGTGGTGGCATCCTAAGATTTGGGTTTAAAGTTAGGGAGAGGAAAAAGGACTTCAAAGACCTCTTTTACTTATATCACAGAGATTTGCTTTCAACACAAGCCTAGATGTATTCTTCATATTACAGAATCAAGATGTGCTTCTTACAAAATTTGAGACAATGTCACCTTAATCCATTAAAGCTCTCCATTACTCCTTCCCATACCTGCCTCACAGAGGCATAGAGAGGACTAAATAAAATTATATGGGATAAAGCTGCTCATACAGAGCCAGGTATATAGTAGAAGCTTAAGATCAAGGAACTTCATCTTTCTCCTCTTCTTCCTCCTCCTCCCTTCATTCTCCTCCTCTTCCTTCATTCTGATCTTAGGGCCCTTCCTCTAACCACCATAGCATTTAGCACACTGAATTATAAACACCAGGTTTACTAGACTTTGATTGCCTAGGAAGACTGAGCTATGTTTTTCTTATTCACCATTTAATTCCAAGACCCAAGCACAATGCCTGGTATATAGAGTAGCTGCTCATTTAATATTTGACAAATTGAAGGAACAAATAAATTTTTAAAAATACTGACTTGTCACACTGATTCTCTAAACCTGTTACTCCCATAGCATTTCCTATTCCAGTTAATAGCAGCTCAATCTTTCCGGTTGCTTGGGTCAAATATATATGCATAGTTCCCCTGATGCCTCTCTTTTGCTAATAATTCATATCCAATCCATCAGTAAACCCAGTGGATTCAAGTTATATCGAGAATGCAATCATTCCTCATCACCTTCCCTGCTACCATCACCGCCAATATCTTCCTAGCATCCATTTTCAATACGACAGCTAGAGTGACCCTTTAACAATATTTCCCAGGTCAGATTACTCCCCGGCTCAGAAAGTGTCCATAGTTCCTCATCTCAAACAGAAGATAAATCAAAGTCCAGTTCCAGAGTCCCAGCCTGAGAGCCAGCTTTCTAGGGCCACGCCTAGTCCCAATGAGGTTAGCCTGGGTTTCCCCGCTCCAACGCAGAACCCAAGATAAGAGCTATCAGGGAGCAAGAGCGAGGATTTGGAGGGAATGAAACAGAAAGGAAAAGCCAAAGTGTTATTGAGTTGGTCACCACTTTGAGCAGCCAGAGCTTCATTCCACCAGAACCTTGTGAAGAAGAATATAGAATGTGACACAAAAGAGAACATTTTCCCAAGAGAGGAATGGGCCGTGGGCATTTATCCATCAGCTCCCATACCCCATTGTCAGGGGCTGCCCCGTAGGGTGTTAAGGACTTTACATCTATGGGTGAGTACCAGGCAGATTCCCGTGGGGAGTAGGGAGGCAGAAAGCAAGGTCACTCATTGCAGCTGAGGCCAAATGCTGTCAGGTTACACCTGTGCCAAGCTGATTGCCACAGGCAAGGGAATAAACAGTCGGCCAAGTTTTTTTCTGTAAAGGGCCAGAAAGTAAATATTTTAAACTTTTCAGGCTACATATGGTCTCTGCCACATATGCTTATCAATTTAGAATCTTTAAAAAAAATGTAAAAGAAATAATAAAAAAGAAACATTCTTAGCTTGTGTGCCTTCTGAAGACAGGCCCCTGGTAGACTGGACCAGTAGGCTGCATTTTTCACCTCATGCCCAAGAGGATGTGGGGCTTTTCCTGGTAGACAGGCCTTCCCCGACTACTTTATTTATGAGTGCACCTACTCCTTACCCCTCCCCATCTCCCTTTTTGTTTGATTTTTCTCTGTGGTATTTATCACTTTCTAAAATGTTATATAATTTTCATATTCATTTAGTTTAGCATCAGGATGCTTTACTAGAATGTAACCTCCATACACGCCGGGTTTTCTGCCTGGTTTGCTCTCGGCAGTATTCCAGCATGAGTGCCTGACCCATAGTAAATCCTCACTACATTTTTGTTAAACGAATTAAAGTGACACAAACGCTTGCTTGCGTTTAGCTCTTTACCAATGACCAGAGTCTTTGACACATGTTTTAATATCCATTTTTGTTCAGTTTTCACCATCACCTTTCCAGGTAGTCTAAGCAGGGACGAGTATCCCTATTTTGCAACTAAAGAAGAGAGATTGCGCAACGAAGACAGCATTAGAAGAGAACAAAGAAAGTCAGGGCCTTTGGATCATGGAGACCTGGCTTTGAATTCTGGCTCTCACCCTGCGGGACCTCGTGTAAATTGTGTAACCTCTGTAATCAGTTCCTTATCGGTGAAACGGAGGTAATACTACTTGCCTCACACATGATGATTACATGAAACAACATATTGGGGACATGGTAGGAGAATTTAGTTCACAAGCAGTACATTGGTCAGGACTGCGGGGAAGGGCTTCATGCAGAGCTCTTGCGTCTCTAAGTGCCATGCCACAGGAAGGCAACAAAAAACCACCAGTCTGCAAATTCTAGCTCCATCCATGGAAAGAAAAGGTACAAACATCTCAACTGCCCACGGTCCCCGCTTACACCACCTACGCTGCTGCTCTCGGGCTGAGTTTTGTTTGACTGGTTAGTTTGGTCTTGTCCACAAGTATGTGAAAAGGCAGTTTCTTTAGGCAGGTGTTCAGTTTGGTTGCAATGTGAGCCGTGTTCTACCAGTTGTCTAACTCTAACCTGATGCACTTATTGAAGCTGCCAGGCCTGGAGACAGTCGGAGCTCTATACCCCCGGCTGAGAGTTCAAGAGGTTTCGGCAGCCAGACCAAGATTTGAATCTTGACACCACCATTTATTTAACCTCTCTGAACTTCAGTTTCTTCATTTATACGAAGTGGGGGTGTTTTGGCCTCCCTAATGCCATGTGCCCGAAAGTAGGACACTTAAGCCCTCAGGTGGCAATATTCCCAGTCGAGTCCCTTTCCTGATTTCCCAAAGGGCCCTCAGCCTGCAGATGTGTGAGAGGAATGAAGAGTTGCTTCTGTTTGTTCTCAAAACTGTAGTCTTGTCTACAACACGAACCTCAGCATTCCAAGAAGATGCCTCCAGTCCTTGCTGCCACCGCCACGGGAGCCAGAATGACCACCCTTGCAGCTTGTGTAAGTTAGTCCCCAGAGACGGCTGCCCAGCGATCATCGCTCTGCATAGTCACTCTCTTACCTTCAATCCGGGCAGGCCTGACACTCATTTTTGACTAATAGATGTGGCCAACACGATGCTGCCTGTCTTCCAAGATGCCGTTTCCATCTGACGCCCTTGGAAAACACATTCTGAGAGACGCCAGCCTTTGTGTTCAAATCCCAACTACTCTGAGACAGCCATACTGTGAGGAAGTCCAATCTGCCCATGTGAAAATGCCCTGTGGAAGAAAATCAAGCCCCTGATAGACAGCTCCAGGTGTGCTCCAATTCAATAGTCAGCACCAACTTGCCAGGCAGAATGAGAAGCCGTTTGAGCGTCCAGCTCACTCAAGCCTTCCGGTGACGTCGCTCCAGCCATCGACTGACTGCTGCTGCGCAACAGACCACAAGTGAGAACTTTCCTATGGAACCCAGGACAATGAGGTAATCAAATGGCTATTACTTTAAGCTGCTGTGTTTGGAGGAGATTTGACAGGCAACAATAGATAACCAGTGCAGGATTGTACAGCCTGTTGCTGCCTGGCACATCTGAGGCCACGTGGCTGAGACAAAGCTGCTGCTTCCAGGTGCTTCTCCCATCGCTGCTGCAAATTCCTGCCTAGAAGACGCTGTTCCTTAAAAGGCAAGGGAGAGGGCCGGCCGAGTGGCTCAGTTGGTTAAGAGCTCGCTCAAGAGTTTGAGCTCTGAGCAACAGCGGTTCGATGCCAGCCCGAGCTGAGCAGCCGCTAAGCTACCAATAGGTAGCAGGATGGCTCAGCTAAAAAAAAAAAAAAAAAAAGGCAAGGGAGGGTGACTCTTCTCTCTGCATTAAGCCTGGACAAGGTTGCTCCATGACAAAATTACCCTGGGCTTCCAGTGTTATACATCCTTCCAACCATTCCTCCAGCCTCTTCCCCTGGACGTAAGCCTGTCACCAGGATGGCTGGGTTAGAACAGCTTCTGGAATTACTGGCAGACTGACTGTATCAAGCAGGGTCACGACAGGAAATACATGGTGCTTTCAAACGAGAAAAAAATGGGGGTCACAATAATAAACTTTTTACAAGAAGAAGGTGTAGAGGACACATAAGGAAGAGTGGAGTAGCCCCAGACTAGTAACCCTAGTGGAACCTGAGTAGGGTCATGCATAGAAGGCCACCTTGAGAGGACCTGTGTCCTCCTACCTACCGATGTAGCCAGCCCCAGGAAACAGTCCAGGGAAGGAGCTGAAGAATAAATATGTAAGACCTCCTTCCCATCCCCTCCCTCTCATTTCCTGCTGGAGTTTTTCATTGGCCAAAATCAAGCAGAAGCTAGCAGGCAACAAAGTCCACTGATGTGTTTTTATTATACAGGTCAGCATTCTGGGGCCGAGATAAGGGTAGAAAAAGGTAAATGGAGGACATCTGCTACATAGACCTAGAATTATCATTAAGCACCACCCTCAGTACAGCAAGCCAACGCTTTCTCTCTTGACGAACATTTTATCCTAGGAGTCTCAGTGTCTCTCCCTGTCAATCAGATGCAAACAACAGCTCTCAATAATTTTGGCTCTTAGAGAAGAAGATATCTGAATCCTTTCCCTCCCCAAGGCCCCTGGGTTCCTTACACAGTTTATCCATGCCCCTCTCTAGAAATTTTAAACTTTCTATCATTGCTCTCTCCCTGATGCGTTCTCTGAAAGCTTTAAGCACAGAACATGTCTGGAAGGCTATCCAAGAAACTAATTATTGTGGTTATAATAGGTTTGAAATAGAAAGGGACATCTAATTGTCACTTCTGTGCTGTCTAAAAAAATGTTTTTGCCATGACCCTGAATTACCTACAATTAAAGTAAAATGACAAAAATAATACCCATCTCACAGAATAGAATTAAATGGGATGATAAATAATCCACTGCTGGGCACATAGTAAGTGCACACTAAATGACATTTTTCTTCTACTCCGTCTCATCTTTAAGTGACTTGCCCCAAATCACAGGAAGGGCTCCGATTTGACTTCAGGCTTCTAAATTCAAGTTCAACATACTTGCCAGTATATCACTTGGTCTTTAATCATGTGAACAAAATCATTTCTTCCAACAAATTCAGGAAGAAATGTGACAACAAAGACCTGCTAATAACCTTTGTGCACCTGCAGACCGAAGGACCCCCAAGCCAGACAAGAAATAAATTTGCTTAAATCATATTGCTTCTACAATTTAAAAAAAATCACAGAAACTTTCCTTGTAGCACTTCAAAGTCATAGGCTTGCCACTTTATCCCTGAGTCTCAGTTCACTTTTTTTTTTCTTTAGCTGAGCCATCCTGCCACCTGTTGGCAGCTCAGCGGCTGCTCAGCTCGGGCCGGACTCGAACCGCTGTTGCTCAGAGCTCAAACCCTTGAGCAAGCTCTTAACCAACTGAGCCACTTGGCCTGCTCAGTTCTCTTTTTTTTAAATTAAGTTTATTGGGGTGACATTGGTCAATAAAATTATATAGGTTTCAAGTGTACAATTCTATAACACATCATCTATATATTGCATTGTTTGTTCACCACCCAGAGTCAGTTCTCCTTCCATCACCATATATTTGATCCCCTTTACCCTCGTCTACCCTCTTCCTTCCCTCCTTATCCTCTGGTAACCACTAAACTGTTGTCTGTGTTATGAGTTTCTGTTTGTTTGT
The DNA here is from genome assembly GCF_001890085.2 of Hipposideros armiger. NCBI lineage: Eukaryota > Metazoa > Chordata > Mammalia > Chiroptera > Hipposideridae > Hipposideros > Hipposideros armiger. Next base: position 392,434 of record NW_017731908.1, on the reverse strand, counting down.
TTGTCTTGTTCATTTATTGCTTTCAGTTTTATATCCCATATAGGAATGAAGTCATATGGTTCTCGACTTTTTCCTGTCTGACTTATTTCATTAAGCATGATAATCTCAAGATCCATTCATGTTGTCGCATATGGCAGTCTTTCATCTTTTCTTATGGCTAGGTAATATTCTATTGTATATATGTATCACATCTTCTTCATCCAGTCATCTATCAAAGGACATTTTGGTTGTTTCCAAGTCTTGGCCACTGTGAATAATACTGCAATGAACATAGTGGTACATATATCTTTACAGATAAATGTTTTTAGATTTTGGGGGTAGAGGCTCAGAAGAGGGATTACTGGGTCATATGGTAATTCTATTCTTAGTCTTTTGAGGAACCTCCTTTTCACAGAGCTATAGGGAGGTCCAAAGACAGAATGTTCAGAAAAGCACATTGAAAACCTACAACCTATTAGTTAAGATCTTCAAGTGGGAATCTATCCTGTGTTAAGGGGATAATGTTGGAAATTATATTTTTAGCTTTAAACAAGCCAGACATAAGAAGAGCTGAAACTATAAGACAAATATATCAGGGCAGAATTCTTTACAGATAGTTTTCACTTTGCAGAAAGATAGGTTTTTCTGATTGCTTTTCAAAAATTCTTCGCTTTACCCATAACTTTTCAGGAATATACATTTTGCTCAAAATAAGGTTTTAGTTCTAGAACAGAGGCCATGGAGAATGGCTTAGCTATGAAAACTTCAAAGAACAGGATCAAGGGAAAGCAGACCACTACTGGAATTCCTGTGGTCCTGAAGAAGGGCAGAGCAAGGAGGCGAGACCAGATGGTCAAAGAAAAATGCAAGGGTTTTGTTTGATATTAATTTAGCCACTCCAGCTTCTCTCTTTTGATAGTGTTAAAATGGCATATCTGTTCTCATGCTCTTACTTTTAACATACTTATGAAAGTGGGTTTCTTTTAGACAGCACATAGTTTGGATTTGCTTTTATCAAATCTGCCAATCTTGCTTGGGCTTTCAGCTCAGTGTTTAGACCATTTACATTTAATGTGACATGATATGTTTTAAATCTACCATCTTGTTATTTGTTTTCAAATTTTCTCTTTGGTTCTTTGTTTACTTTTTCCTCCTTTTCTGCATTTATTTGGATTCACTGATTATTTTTTAATGATTCCCTTGTATTTCTTTTATTGGCTTATTAGCTACAACTTTACTATGCTATTTTATTGGTTATCTAGGATCTATAGTATACATCTTTAATTTATCACAATCTATCTTCAAGTGATATTATATCATTTCACATATAAGACTCTTAAACAATATATTTCCACTTACTCCCTCCTAGACTTTTTTCTATTATTGTCATATATTTTACTTCTAGGTTATCCTGTTTGTTGGAATCAAATTACTTGAGACAAAAACTAATAGAATCGCAAAGAGAAGTAGATGAATCTGCCCTCACAGTTGGAGACTTGAACACCCTTCTCAGGAACTGACAGATCCAGCGGGCAGAGAATCAGTAAGAACATAGTTGAATTTAATAGCACAATCACTGGACTAGATATAATTGATACCTATAGACTACTTCATCTAACAACAGCAGAATATACATTTTTCCTCAAGCTCACATTAAATATTCACAAAGATAAAACACATTCTAGGGCATAAGACACACCTTAACAATTTTAAAAGAATAGATATCATACAATGTCTGCTCTTAGATCACAATGGACTTAAACTAGAAATTAATAACGGAAAGATAACCAGAAAATACCAAAATATGTGGAGTTTAAATAACTCACTTATTAAAGAGCACATGAATAAAAAAAATCTCAAGAGAAATTTTTAAATATTTTAAACTAAATAAAAATAAAAATATAGCTTATCAAAATTTGTGGGATGCAGTGAAAGCAGTGCTTACAGAGAAATTAATAGTATTAATGCATATATTACAAAAGAAGAATGATCTAAAATCAATAATCTAAGTTTCCACATTAGGATATGAGAAAAAGAAGAACAAATTAAACCCAAAGTAAGCAGAAGGACAGAAATAAGGTGGATTAAAGAAAAAAAATCAATGAAACTGAAAACAGGAAATCAGTAGAAAAAAATCAATACAACCAAAAGTTGGTTCTTTGAAAAGATCAAGAAAATCAATAAGCCTCTAGAATCAGCTAATTAAGAAAAACAGAGAGTACACAATTTACTAATACCAGAAATAAAAGAGGTGACATCAGTAAGTAACAAACTTATGGACAGTAAAAGGATAATAAGGGAATACTATCAACAACTGTAATCCCACAAATTTGATAACCTAGAGAAAATGGACAAATTCCTTGAAAGACACAATTTGCCTAAACTCACACAAGAAGAAATAGACAATTTGAATAGGCCTATATCTTAAAGAAATTGAATTAGTAATTAATAACCTTCCAAAATATAAAGCACCAGGCCCATATAGGCTCACTGGTGAGTTCTACAAAACATTTAAAAAGAAATTATACCAATACTCTACAACCTCTTTCAAAGAATAGAGAGGAAATACTTCCTAACTCATTCTAGGAGGCCAGCATTACCCTAATATCAAAACCAAAGATATTACAAGAAAAGAAAACTATAGATCAATATCTTTCATGAACACAGACGCAAAAATCCTTAACAAAATATTGGCAAATTGAATCCAACAATGTATAAAATTATATTTCATAACCAGGTGAGATTTATTCAAGGTATGCAAGGCTGGTTCAACATTTGAAAATCAATTAATGTAACCCATCCACAGGCTAAAAGAGAAAAATTACATAATCTTATCAATAAATGCAGAAAAAAATATTTGACAAAATCCAGCACCCATTCATAATAAAAAAAAATCTCAGCAAACTAGAAATAGGGAGGAACTTCCTCAATATGATAAAGAATTATCTACAAAAAACCTACAGCTAACATCATATTTAATTGTAAGAAACTTGAAGCTTTCCCACTAAGATCAGGTAAAAGGCACCACTCCTTTCCAGCATATACTGGAAGTTCTAGTTTATGCAATAAGACAAGAAAAGGAAATAGAAGGTGTGCATATTGAGAAAGAAGAAAATAAACTGTGGTACATGCAGACAATGGAGTATTATTCAGTATTAAAACAAAATGAGTTGCCAAGCTATTTTGTGGAGGAAACTTAAATGCTACTACTGAGTGAAAGAAGCCTATCTGAAAAGTCTACATACTATATGATTCCAAATATATGACATTGAAAGAAGACAAAAATATTGAGATGGTAAAAAAATGAGTGGTTGCCAGGGGTTGGGGTGAACCTCAGGAATGAATAGGTTGGAGCACAGAGGATTTTTGGGGCAACAAAAATACCCTATATAATGCCATAACAATAGATACATGTGATTACAATTTGTCCAAACTTATAGAATGTACACCTAGAGAGAAATGTAATGTAAACTATGCACTTTGGATGATTATGATGTGTCAATGTAGGTTCATCAATTGTAACAAATGTACCACTCTGGTGAGGGATGTTGATAATGGGGGAGGCTTTCAATGTGCAGAGTCAAGCAATATATGAGAAGTCTCTGTACCTTCACCTTAATTTTACTGTGAACCTAAACCTTCTCTGAAAAAAGTAAAGCCCTAATAAAAAATAAATAAAGTTGTCTCACAGCTCACTGATGCTTGGTTTGTTTATTTTGCAGCTTACTTTTCTCTGAATATTCATTTAATTTTGGATGTTTTTCTTTTGCTAGTTCTTCAAATTCACTAATCAAGTCTTATGTGGTGTCTAATCTGTTGTTAATTCCATCCAGTGCATTTTTCATCTCAACTATTATTATAGTTTTCATCTCTAGAAGTTCCACTTGCATATTTTTTTTATATCTTCAATATTGCTACCTACTATCATAAATTTTTACTCCACCTTTTTTAACATATGGAATACAGTTATAATAACTGTTTCAATATCCTTGTCTACTAATTCTATCATCTATGTCATTTCTGGGTCAGTTTTTATTGGTTGATTTTTCTCTTCATTATGGGTAATATTTCCTGCTTCTTTGCATGTTTGGTATATTTTGATTGGATGCCAGACATTGTGAGTTTTACTTTGTTGGACAATAGATATTTTTTCAGTCCTATAAATACCCTTGATCTTTGTTCTGGGGTGTCATTAAATTACTTGGAAGCAGTTTGATCCTTTTGGAGTTTGGTTCTAGTATTTGTTGATCTGGGCCAATGCAATGTTTATCCTAAGGCTAATTTTTCTCCATTACTGAGGCAAATCATTCTCACTATTCTATTTGAAGCCCCAAAATTATGGTGTTTTCTACTTTAGCTGATGGGAATAAAAACGAGTAGAATCGAACAGTCTCAGTCAAAATCTTGGCTCTAGCACAGGCTAACTATACAATTTTAAACAAATCAATATATTTGGGTCTCAGTTTCTTAGTCTATAATGTCAGGGGTCAAAATAAATTACAAATTAAATCTCTTATCAAGGGCTATCAGTAAAGTCCATTTATTTTTCCTGTTTATTAATTTTCTTCCTTCCCAATAGTGAAACTTCACCCCAGTTTGAAGTAGTTCTCTCTTTTTTACAACATATTTTAAATATTTCTTCACCCTTAATCTACTCTTCTAGCATGATGTCCTACTATTCCTTTCATTTATTCATGCACAGTGAGCATCTGTATTACTCACACTGGGTTGATTAGCTTAGGAGACTCAGAGAGGGATAAGACATAGTTCTACTGTCAGAAAGCTGATGGCTCAGAAAGTATGTCCAGTACCCTGGCCATTCGGAAATCCCTTCTCCCTGTCAAGCTCTCAGGCAGATAAGATCAGGTGCTTGAAGCATTCTGAGAAAAGGACAGGATGGAGATGGGCTAGAGCTCAGAGCTGCCTAAGTTAATTAACTGCATAGAGTCAAGTGAGTGGACAATGAATGATGTCCAATGGTGAGGGCTGGAAACATCATCCGTGCGAGTATTCATGAACAGCAAGGTCACAAGTGTTATACAAGGGAGCAGGCAGCCTAATGGGTGGTCAAATAGCCAGGATGGGACAAACCAAAGCTACAGGGCCATGGCTTCATGAGTACTGTGGGAGCCCAGGACACATCATGGAAGCTTTCAGGTCTGAAATGGGTGAAGCCAAACTACCTGCTCTTGTTCAGACTGACTTGGACAGTCTGAGCCTTTAACTACACTGATGAATAAGCCAGCTGTCAGGAGCTGAGAATGAAACAGAAACTTACCACTAGGTCTCTATTTGTGCTCCCCGTGAAATGCCTGTTCATATCTTTCCTATATTTATAACCCAACTCATATCGCTCTCTAACAGAAATCCAACAGAACATGATTTACTTCTCCTCTGAAACTTTAATCATCCTGCCCTATACTTCTTAGAGAATGTATCGCATTTTGCTTTTCATTTGTGGACATGACTTTGCTTCGGTCTATATTATAAGCATCTTAGGGACAGTAATTACTTTTTATGGGTTCCAGCCTCATCTCTGCATAGAGCTTCACACTGTTGAACAATTCCTTCAGCCTCGCTGAGCTTTGTTCCTCACCTGCAAATTAAGCATAACAAAACCTGCCCTGCCCGTACCTCCTGGGGTTGTTGTAAAGTGCCATCAAAGTCCAGCTTATTAATGTACTTTATAAATGATGACGTGTTAGGCAAATGTGACTAACGATGGGGACACTGAGGAACGAAATATTTAAGAAACTTCTTTGGTATGTCTCTGAGCAAATAATGGCAGAATTAAAGTGAGGCTGCCCACCCCACTTCCATCTCCTCTAAGAGCAAAGCTAAGACCGTGGACCCTGGAGCCAGACTACCTGGGTTCTATGTTGGCCCTACTCCTCATGAGCTTTGGAAAAGTTACTGAATTTTTCTGCAGGCACTATTTCTCATTCACTTTCATGTCTCCCAGGTACATTGTTGGCATCCTGTGTCAAAGAAGCAGAACAGTGTCCAAGGAAGTGTCTAACTTGCCATGTCATAGCGTGTCACCTAGGCTCTCTGGATGACTAGTTCTTGATCTATACCTTAAGTCCTTGGATCAGATAAGCTCTTTTTAAATTCTCTTATATAATACTTTAAAGTTCATCTAGGGCCGGCTGAGTGGCTCAGTTGGTTAAGAGCTCGCTCAAGAGTTTGAGCTCTGAGCAACAGTGGTTCGAGTCAGCCCGAGCTGAGCAGCCGTGAGCTGCCAACAAGGTGGCGGGATGGCTCAGCTAAAAAAAAAAAAAAAAAGTTCATCTAATAAACCATCATAAATATCTGTTTTATACTTTATAATCAAGACCCATTATTTTGGTTAAAAATAAAAACTTTAGTGAATACAGTATATTTGAAGAGTAAAAGTCTTCCTGGGCCTCTTACCAGCTAAGCGACTTTGGCAAAGCATTTAAGCTCCCTGAGGCTCAATTTCCTCTTCTGTAGCTACATCATAGAATTGTTGTGACGATTAAATATTTAAAGCACCAAACACAGTGAAGCGCAATGGTAGCCAGCAATGCCAAACAATAATTACAACTTACTTTAAAAATTAATTTTTAAAAATGGATTTTAAAAGCATGAAATCAGTGTTCATGGACCAATATGTTGGAATACCAGTCTTTCACATTTACGTTATCAGCCACCAAGATGTTACCACCCAATGGGAATCTACTCCTCTCTATCTTTGTGTCATTCCTTCTCCTGGAATAGCCTTTCCTTCTTCTCCACCTAATGACCTCCTCATCATCCTTTAATGTCCAGGTCAAATGTCACTTCCTCCAGGGTCTCCCCTCACCTCTCCTGGTGAAATAGAAGCTCCCCAGCGCCACACACTTCTGTGACAACAGTTATCATGTGTCACTTCAAATACCACATATCTTTATGGATATGTCTCCTCTACCAGGTCATGAAGGCCTTTCAAGGACAAGGATGAGCATAGGGCCTGGCACGAGGTAGGTGCTCAGTATATTTCTTATTGTTTGAATAAATGAATGACAACAAGAACTAATTCTGCTTTTAGCTGCTTTTTAGTCAATTCACTCATTATTTATAAGAAAAAGAAAGGGCAAGGTAAAGGCATTGTGTAATTCTACAGGCTCGGGCGCAAGGTTAAAAAAAAAAAAAAGCCTAATCAGAGTTTTTTAGAAATTCAATCTCAGATAGAAATAGGAAAGATTTTAATGATGGTTACTCACTGCCTTGTGACCAGGGAAAAAAAATCTGAAAATAGAAGAGTTCCAGCTCTACATGCTGTTTTATTGAAAACATGAGAAAAGCTTTCAAACTCTTGGAATCACATGGCTCATCTTTTCAGGTCAAGGTAAACAAGAGTAAGAACAAACCCAGGGTTAGTAGCCTGTGAGTGGCACTGGCACCCCCAGCAGGCTTAAAGTTTCAAACCAGTTTGATGGAAAACCATCATTTGGCCTCATGTTTCACAAAATGATAACTCTGTAGTTCAATTATGAATGTTCAAAAACTTAAGCCAAATCACACACATTTATATTCCGGGATCTATTTTCCCAAAATGTGGAGAGTTCAAAAGTTTGAACAGAGCAGGTTTATAGCCATCACTAATTACCATGGGGACCTTGGGGAAGTTACTTTATCTTTCTGGATATAAATTTTGTTCATTGCAAAATGAGAGCATTGGAAGGAGTGATTTTCAAAGTCCCTTATGACTCTCAGCAAAGTCACAGAAAAGAGGAAGCACAGGGTATCACTTGGAATAAGCAGAACTGGCATCCACCAGCATGATGTTTTGAGAGTCAAGAAGGAAGAGCTTCCGTCCAAAAATAACTGTGTTCCAAAAGGACCAAAACCCACAAGTTAAGTGGTAGGAAAGCAGTAGAAGACAGATGTCGGTGGCTCCTCCTATCCTTCAATGGCAGAGTTGAATGCTTGTGACGGAGACCATATGGCCTGCAAAGCCTCAAACACTATCTTCCCCTTTACAGAAAAAACTTGCCAAGCTCTGCTATAGATCATTAGGAAATTTTTAATATTAAAGGTTCTGTTTCACAAGATTCACCGCACCTGTATTCCTGGAATTTCAAACATGATGGCTTTGAATCCTTTGCTGCAGTAGCTGCCTATGAACGATGCAGTGATCACATTTCTCTTGTGGGTCTTTCCCTCTAGCTTTACCCCTTCTTTTATTAAAGACGTCATTAATGTATTTATAATTAATATATGCTTTCCAGAATATCTTTTCTTCAGTGAAGACAGAGAGAGTAGTGTTTTATCTATTTCGTTACTGAAACAGAACCTAGCAAATATCATAAACTGAGATAAGTTAGAAACATCTGTCCTTTCATCCAATCATATCAGAAACTTCCCACAATGTCAAATCTATCCTAATGCCTGTTTCTTCAGATCTTTAGCAATGCTTTCTGTGCATCTTCCAACGATATTTGCTGACAAAGGAACACATTTTTGCTTATTCTTTCAGACGATTTTTACCAAGGCAGAAGAAAAAGTGTTTCCTTAACACTATATAGCTTTTTAACTTCTATTCTTAAGCAAAACCGTAGTTAGTGAAATTATATTAAGTGAATTTGAGCATTGCCTGACTATAACAGCACTGTGAAAAAGCTGACCTTCATACTTCGGATACTTTGTTTCTAAATGTCATGATACTCATGACAGGTTCATAGATAAAACTCGAGCACAAAGTACACTTTGGGTCAATGCCGATTGTTAATGATATTGCATTTAAATCCATAGTTCAAAGAGGCCCCATTAAAATTTCAAACTTTTGGGCCGGCCGAGTGGCACAATAGTTAAGAACTGGCTTGGGATGCCAGAGGGCCCCAGTTCGGATCCCACATATGAGGGCCAGTGACACTGCCCTCCACAGCTAAGATGCTGAACAACAGCTCAACCTGGAGCTGGGCTGCCCGTGAGTTGCCGGCGACGGCGTAGGCTGCAGCCCCTGCTGCAGTGGGTTGCCATGGGCTACCGTGTGTAGCCAGCAGCCAGCGTGAGTGGCCAGCAGCCTCCGTGAGCGGCCGTCTGGAAGCCGGTGACTGATCTGCCTCGCCTGGGAAGAGCGCAATGATGGTGCCAACTTGGGCCAGTGAAGCAACGTCCTCCACAACTAGACTGAAGAACAAAATGACAGCAACTTGTCTGTTCCCCTTCCCCAGATTCCCCAGCACTGTTCCCATACCCCAATTCCCCAATTAAAAAAAAAAACTTTAAAAAAAAATCTTTAAAAAAAACCTTCAAACTTTTTGGACTACTTCTTGTTGGGTTGAACTAGATTATCGTTTTGTCTTTTAACGTGGCTGACAATGAACTCCTAACATGAGCAGAAGTGTTTACATGGCCATATTTTTAGTTGTTTCCTGTGCTTCCATTATAGATATTATCTTCTACTCACAATTTCTCTACCAATATTTTAAAGCCTTTTATTTATTTTGTGAGTGTTACTTTAGTAAAAACTACACAATATATACTATTTTTGGAATGCACGTAGGCCCATGTAAACTGTCATATATCGCAGTATCCTGAAGGCCAAAACTCATGAAAAAAAAACAAAAAAAAACGTGGTCAAGCCTCTTCCCATGTCGTGGGAGCCCCATTCTTCTCTCACAGGACTTCGTGAACTACAGTTGATGTTTGACCTATGTGAAGGTACCAATGTCAATCTAGATCTTATATATTAGTAACAATTTTTATTTGTTCGAGAAACACATATAGAGGTAATAACATTTATTTCATACCCCAGTGGGTTGTCCTGTGTACTCCACTTTGGAGACTACTGTACTATACAATGATTCTGCCATTTTAAAAAGTAAAATACTCAGAACTGGGGAAGTGAGAGTTATTCTGTTAATGCTTAGTGAGCATCTACCATGTACACACACACACACAAAACCTGTATATCGGGCACTATATGAGTGTCACAAAGATGAATCAAAATAAATCAGACGTGGATCCTGCCCTCATCTCCTGTCATTCATTTATTCATCCACGCAGCAAACATTTACTGGATGTCTTCCAGTTCCAGGGATGGGGCTTGGCACTCGGGTTTGGTGGCATGGTGACTTTCATTTCAGCCATTGCCAACCATTCAGCTAACTTGAATTAGCTTGACTAGATTGGTCATTATCATGGAAATTTTTCATGATTTTGGTTGCCCAGAATTTATTTTTCCTTCCTTTCCAATTTCCTTTTGGGTAACAACCTCTCCCTCATTGTGAGACACTGAACCAAGTAGAAACGTGGAATCAGAGACACCGTGACTAAGGAGAAGCACAGGCTCTGCAGCGAGGACGTCAGAGTGAACAGGGGCAGAAAAGAGAGACCAAAGGCTCTCAGAGAGGAATAGCTTTATTCCTTACTCTCTATTTCCCCTTCCCAGATCTTTAAGGCTCAGGTATACTTCCTTTCTTCTCTATAAACTTCTATAACATTGCCTCACTGCCCAAGACATGGGGTGTTGTAACCATACAATAAACGTACCATTTCACATGAGCTAATCAGAGTGTTTCTATTCCTTGTAACCCAACAGTCCCTAACTGAGACTAATTTGGTCCCAAGAAGAGGAGCTGCAATATCAAACACTAAGAGGAAATTAAGAATGATTATTGTAGACAAATGATAACACTCTTCTACTTCCCATCACCACTCTCCACCCTAGATGAGGAGCTAAAGATCTGAGATATACAGTGGAGAATCAGCTTCTTTCATCTTGAGTCTCTTAAGCAAAGTATCATTAGAAAGAGGAAAGAAAAATCTCAATTCCAGGTTGCCTGGCTTGAAATAGACTGGAGAAAAGATCCATTTATTTCTATCCCAGCTTGGGGACTCTGGTGTGGAAACTCCTCCCGATCATTTCTCTGAGGGCCTAGGGGTCCCCTTTAGTTAAATAATTTTAGTAGGAACAATATAAAGGGTAGTTAGCCAGTGGCAGAAATAGACTTACAGTATAATAAGCTAGTAAGCTGGGCATTGCTTCTGCTGAAAGGAAAGCTTTTGAGGATGTCAGATGTAAAATGATCAAGGTTTCATGAAGAGTGAACATTTGATCTTCAGAAGTCCTGGGAATGAATAGGTAATGTAAGGTTTTCAATCCTATGAGAACAGCACAGTCAGCTGGCAAGGTTTCTGATCCAAGATGATTCCAGGGCACAAAATGAGGTACGTTACAGACGTTCTCTCAACTCACTTATCCAGATTTTTCAGATGGTGGCCCCGCTCTTGAACCCTGTTTCTTACTCTGGGTCAATGGCCCTTCTTACTTTCTCACCACATCCTTTCATCTTTTCACACCAGAAGACTATTCTTTCTTCCCCCCAATTCCCTCACTAAAGTCCTTAATGACTGGGGCGGCCGGTTAGCTCAGCTGGTTACAGCGCAGTGCTCATAACACCAAGGTTGCTGGTTCAATCCCCACATGGGCCACTGAAATGTGCCCTCCATAACTAGACTGAAACAACTACTTGACTTGGAGTTGATGGGTCCTGGAAAAATACACTGTTCCCCAATTTAAAAAAAAAAGTCCTTAATGATTGGATTCAGGATCATCAGAAAGAAGTTTTATGGCCAATGAAAGCAAAGTGAGAAAGGTAAGAAACAAACCAAGAACAAATAGCATCCCCCTCTTCCTCAAAAGCATGAAAGCACTTTTGAAACAATACTCTTCATAATACTAATACTACCTAAATTTCTATTGGGTTGATGGAAAAGTCATGACACATTTTTGCAACGAAAAACAGAAAAAAATACGTCATGACTTTTCCAACAACCCAATATATGTATATGAAGGTATCTATTACTCAAAAATGAGTTGAATGATTTCTTCTAATTCAAAATAGTAAATATAAGAAAGTCTGGTTTCCATTTTAATACAAAATAGACATTAAAAAAATAAATATATGTAACCTTATTGCAAAGCCCTTTCTGCCTGTAGACAGTGCTTCATGTCCCACTACCATAAATGCCTTTATTGAAAAAGACTGGAATTCTTAGTACTGGAATGAGAGTATCTGAGAGGAATCAGAAGGACTGAAAAAGCTTGACCTCTCAGCCCTGCGTAAGGACTTCTCTTGGGTAAGATTCCTTCTACTAGGGAGAACCTCAAGCTGTCATATTGTGTGTCTCAGAAACTCATTCCTTTGCCAGAGAGCTGAATCTTTGATATCCCTGTTCAGTAAGAGATAATATTTATGATAGAAAAATTACCACTGCACATTGTTTTCCCTTTTTTCTCTGTTCTATATTGGAGTTTTTCATTGTGGGTAATATATTCCTCAATTAGACATGGGCTGCTGAACCAAGAGAAATCATATTCAAAGCTGCCTAAGAAGGAGAATTCACCAGAGATTCGGAATTGCAGCTAAATCAGCTGGTAGACCGAAGTCAAACTGTTTTGCTTTGGGGAAGGAATGAGTGTATTTTAGGGCTCTGTATGACAGCTATGTTATTTTGGCCTAGAATACCACTTATGGGAGGAAAGTTTGTATTAGACTGGGCAATCAGGGGTAGATTGTAGTAGACTGTCGTGACTTATTTTTCCTCACAGGAAGTTTTCACATTGTTCCTTCTGTTAAGAGATTCCATCGCTCTGGCCATGTGCTGGGCAAATGATCCAGGTCTGGCCAATCCCCCTGGAGATAGCAGTGGTTCACGGTGCAGCATGTGATGCAAGCAAAACCAATCAGAATCCTTCATCAAGACTGAAACAGAGACTCTGAAAGAAAGGTATTTTTTTTCTTCTTTTTTCTGGGGTTCCTAAACTAGGACTACAAGCAGCCATGTCCATATGGAGAAGTAGTAGAGAATGAGGCCAACATGCAAAGAGGAGCCAATGCAAGCACAGGGGATAATGAGAGCAGGGGAGAGAACCCCTGGTTGAATAGAGGCTTAGTTCTAGCCCCTGAGGCCCTGCTTCTTGCGGTGCTTCCTTCAGTTCTGTGAACTACTCCATCCTGACTCTGTCATCCAGTAAACCACCTCGCCCCTCCGTGGACGCTAGTTGAAATTTGATTTCCAACACTTCAAAGAGTCTTGACTAATAAATGCCCAAAGCTATTTGGTACTCAGAGAAATAATTAAACAAAAGTTTAGAGGTTTTTATAGTTGTTGTTGTTTTAACTGAAACTGTAATACATGCCTGGGGTAACAATTCAAACAGTACACAAAGGTATATTACATAATTAGGAAATGAATCTTCCCCCTGCCAAGCCCCAGAGCCCCTCTGCACAGGCAAAAACTGTTAACAATGTCTTGTGTATCCTTCTAGGAATTTTCTTGAATTAACTTTTTAGCACTCTAAAGGGACAAAGAGAGAATGTAGGGAGTGAAATGTATGGTTCCCAGATCTAGCTCAACAAAGCAGAGATGTATCAATATTATGCTTAGGGTTTTTTTCCCTTTTCTGATTACAGTGGGTTTAAATTTGCAGTTGTAAGATTGTCTTACCATGAACTTTTACATTTTATATTTTTAAGTAAAATCCCAACAGGGAAATACTAGCTAACGAGTTTTGTTTTGTCATCATGCGGGGTTTTTACAACATACTGTAAAACACCCAACATCTTGAAACAATTAACAAAACCACTGAACTTTACAGAAAGTTGGTTTGTTTGTTTTTTAAGGCCTCTAAGAATAGAGGGATTTATTTTTAACTCCGTATCTCTGCTGCCTGGTTTGAGATTTTCTTCCTACAAAATAGTCAAGAAGACCGGCTGAGTGGCGTGATGTTTAAGAACTGGCTTGGGAGGGCCCCAGTTCAGATCCCACATATGAGGGCCAGTGACACTGCCCTCTACAGCTAAGATGCTGAACAACAGCTCAACCTGGAGCTGGGCTGCCATGAGTCGCCATTGATGGCGTAGGCTGCAGCCCCTGTGCCATGTGGCAGTGGGTAGCCAGCAGCCAGCGTAAGCGGCCAGCAGCCGCAGTGAGCGGCCATCCAGAAGCTGGCGACTGATCTGCCTTGCCCGGGAAGAGCGCAATGATGGTGCCAACTTGGGCCAGTGAAGCAACGTCCTCCACAACTAGACTGAAGAACAAAAGGACAGCAACTTGTCTGTTCCCCTTCCCCCAATTCCCCAGCGCTGTTCCTATCCCCCCAATTCCCCAATTAAAAAAAAATCTTTAAAATAAAAAAAAGAGAAATAGTCAAGAAGTTAGAGAATCTATGCTATCACTGTGGTTTCGCTCTTGTCTTTAAACTTGAGGGGCAAAAGAAATCACTGGAAGACCACATTTAAATGGTAGTGCTAAGTCAATTATATATTGGAAGTAGCTACACTGTGCATAAATGTATGACCAAAAATAGATGTTGCACAACATTGTGAATGTACTAAATGCCATCGACTTGCTCAATTTAAAATGGTTAATTTTCTATTATGTAAATCTTACCTCAATAATTTTTTAAAACGCAGAGTTTAAGAAAGTTCTACATTTTGCAAAGCAAACCAAAATTAAAAGATTTTTTAATGTCACCATCTCTAACAAAAATGTGAACTAACTTTTGTTGAGAATTTACTCTCAGCAAGACCATGTGCTAAAAGCTTTCCAATAAACAGTAGACTCACAAGACTAAATTATTATAGTATGTTAGAAGGTGACAGCTATTTTAAGGAAAGAAGTAGAACAGGGTAAGAAGGATTAAAATAGACAGAGAGGTGGGGGCAGTACTAAAAAAGCGTGTTCCTGGTAAGCCTCAATGAGAAGGTCACATTTAACAAAAGATTCAAAGAATGAAAGGGAGTTGGTCAAGCTCATATCAGATTTCTGGAGGAAGAACATTCCAGGAAGATGTAACAGCCAGCACAAAGACTAGAGGCAGAGACATGTTTGACATGTTTAAGAAACAGCAAGGTCAGCACAGCTTGAACGGAATAAACAAAAGGGAAAGTGATAGGAGAGGAGATCACAGAAGTAACTAAGCCTGAGGCCCCTGGAGGCCATGAGAATGACTTTGGTGTTTACTCTGGGTTCACTGGGGAGCCATAGTAGGCTTTAGGAACCATGGCTGAAACCAAAGACTGTGTGGAGAATAAACAGGAGGGAAGGAAGAACAGGGGGGGGGCAATGGCGGAATCAGGAAGGCCTATTAGAAGGCTATTTCTGTGCCCCCAGCGAAAGGCAGTGGTAGTTAGGATCAGGGAAGTAACAATGACGATGGCGGTAAATGGTCAGATTCTCAATTTATTTTGGAAACGGAACTCATAGAATTTCAGACAGATTGGATGTGAAGTGTGAAAGAAAAGAGTCATGGGTGAGTTCAAGGTTTAGGACTTAAAACAATGGGAATGAGAGAGCTGCTGTGCAGTGAAATGAAGATGACTTTGAGTGAATGAAGCAGGTTTGACAGAGGCACGAGACGTGAGAGGGGCGGGGGCAGGAGTGACAACCAGAAGTTCAGTTTGGAACATGTCTGTTAGAAAACCAAGTGTAGCTATCTCATAGAATCGAGGTGGCTTGTGGAAGCCTTGAGCTATCCAGTCTGTCAGCCTCCTTCCAAAGCAATAAGATTTAATCATGGTGATATCAGTCAAACCCATATATCATATGCTTTCTTTCTTTTTCCCTAAAGAGTGAAGTCCTGACCCTCACCTATTACCAAATTGAAACATGGTTTTTCCATCCTTCTCTTCCCTTGCCCGTTTTTCTAGATGGGAACAGAAATTTATTTGCGCCAATGTCTATCGCTCTTTTCTAAAAAGATGCTACTGTAGCTTACTGCTATTTTAAGAAAGCAATGACTAAATCTTTTACAACAATTATATTAAAAGGGCCTACAAATGGTGATTACCAAGGTGCATTTTTCCAGACTGTGTAAGAGACCTAGCCCAGTGAATTGTGACACCTCCCCAAAGGAACCTGGACGTTTATGACTGGGATATATCTGACATGAGTTAGACCAACTATATTAGTTTTCTCAGAGGCAATACTTGGCATCTGACTGAATGTGGGAAAGAAAGTAAGTACTAAGAGATAGAGGATAAATTAATAAAAATCCCGTCAATCATTAACCCTTAGCTTATTCAATTAGTTTCAAACTCTTCCACACCAAGCCTGTTAATGAGCACAGAAAGATGAAACCAAATGGATTTTTAGGTACGACAGGCATCTCACAGCCATGTAGAGCAGGCAGGGAGGACAAAGCAAAACCCGGGTCCGGGACATACACAGACAGATCTTTAGCAGGAGGAATAGGCCCAATTACAAAGACAAATACCAGGTTGGCAGCCAGATGGTGAGGCACACTGGCTAAAGGACACAGCAAGCCCAAGCACGGCTGAAGCAACAAGTCCAGTCAAATGAGTGGAGCACAATGGAGAAGAACCCCAGCAGCTTGTCTGCCCCCCCACTTCCCCACCTCAGTCAGGCCAAAGGCTATTTGTAAAGTTGTCCATGGCAGCAAGAGACTGGTATACAGGTCCAGGCTTCTGGCCCAGGGAGAAGGTTGGTAAGTGCCACATAGGATGCCAGGGCCCAGTTGCAGGCTGAGTTCAGGGCCAGCGTTCAATCCTAAAAGGGGCTAGTGCTTTTGGGCAGGAGAACTAGAGATCAGGAATAAACAGATTTGTGGCTTGGACCAGCAATGGACAGGGAAGAAGACAGGTGTCACTTGGGAAAACATGTTTCTAGACCATCAAACCCCAAGTTCAGGTGGATGACTGGCCACCAAGACCTACCAACAGAACTGAGGTGGTTGAACCACTTCCTACCTGACTTGGTTTGGACTCAGAAATGGTGGCGGCAGGGTGTGGCAGGGAGGGAGGGCAACTCGAAATGAAATGCATCAATGGACCCAGAAGGGGCAACATGGGCCGGCCGAGTGGCTCAGTCTGTTAAGAGCTCGCTCAAGAGTTTGAGCTCTGAGCAACAGCGGTTTGAGTCCGGCCTGAGCTGAGCTGCCACTGAGCTGCCAACAGGTGGCAGGATGACTCAGCTAAAAAAAGGGGGGGGGGCAACATAAAGACATGGAAATTGAGGCAGGAGAGCAATGGGTTTAAGATATTCTGCTTGATCATGCACCATGCCCACCCTCTGACAGAGGTGCTAATGGGAAAGGATGGCTACCGCTGAACCATCCACTTGGAAATCTAAGGGGATGACATTAAGAAATAATCATTCATTCCACCCACATTTATCGAGCACCTACTATATTCATAGCTCTTGCTTTGGAGCATGCAAAGATGCCAGAGGCATAGTGTCTGTCCTCAAGTATCCTACAGTACAGCAAACATGATAACAGACCCACAAAAATAAGTACTATGTGATAAGTTCTAGCCTGATGCTGTGGAGCACAGATGAAAAAGGAAGACCAGAAATAAAAAAATCAAACACAAAAGTCCCATAAGCTTCTTGAAAAGAGGCCATGGCCATTTTTTTTGCCTGGACAGCACAATTCTAGCCACCTCTCTATCAGAGATTTCAGTCACCTCTGGGTGGTAACTGTGTCTAACTCCAGGTCTGAAGTCACAGCCATTTTGACTTTATGTACATCTCCCTCAACTACCTAAGTCTTGGCCATTGTCATCCTGTAACAGAGGAAGCTTAGGATTCTGGATAATAGGACTGAATTCCTGACTCTGTCACTTACTAAATAAGTAGCCATATCCACATTTCCTAATCTGCCGGAACTTCAGTTTTATTCCCCATAAAGTGTGAATAAAGACAACACATACTTCAAAGGGCTATTTTAAGAACTAAGTAAAATAATGTATGTGAAAAGGTTTTGTAAACTGAAAAGAATTGGATAAACATTTATCATTTTAATGGGGTCCCAACTTGAACCTGACCTGGGTTTCAGCCCTGCCCGAATGTGTTCAATGGACTGCTATGTGGAGCATCTGGGAGTCACTCCAAGTGAGGATGAGGAAGTGGTTTTGCTCACATGCCAGGAAAAGAGACAAAGACGGGTGGGTAGCACGTGAGACGCTTCAGGCATCTGTGCCCAGCCCGGCCCCACAGCGAGGAGTCAGAGCTCAGCCGAGAGCAGGTCCATGCAAAGCTGAGGAAGCTATTTCCAGAGTGGGGAATTACTGCTGCCACTTTAGGTGCTGATGAAAAACTAAGATGCAAAATGGGGTAGGGGTGGGAAGGTGGGAGGAGGACGGAGGAATGAGGGGGGTTCCTCCTCATACAGGTTGGACAACTCGAGGCTGCTAATCACCGGGAGAGTTTCCACACGAGGGGATGGAGTTCTTGGGGTAGACACCAGCACATGAGGCACACACCGCACCTCACCCCAGGCTGCCAGGTGATCAGAGAAACTGCCAATGTGGTGTGAGAGAAAGAATGAGAAGAGTTCTTATAAGTGGCTGTGGAATGCTCCTGGGGGATGGAAGTCTCAGGGGGCAAAAGTCAGCAAAATATAGGTCATTGCCCCTAATATGACCCTAACAGTGATACTCACGGGTTGGTGAGGCCTAGAGAAACTCAAGCCACATTTTTATTAGGTCAGGATGAGTGTTTGATGCAATATAAATTCAGGGAGCATTACATTAGCTGCTGTTTCCAGTCGCTTCTATTGCTTCATTTTTGCAGGGAGCCTGAGAATGGAGGTGTGTTTCCCAGCCGGGCTAGAAGCCCCTTCTCTTGATGCAGAGGACCCAGAAGTGAGCCAAGGCATTAGAAAACAGCTGACTCATGCTTTCAACAAATGCTGCTCCAGTCAGCTGCAGCATCCAGGAAAACATTTCTCCTGGCTCTTTTCCCAGTGTTCCCAAGTCCCGAAGAGGAGGGAAGGGCAGGTGGAAGGACACAGAAGATTATGACACAGGAGCTACCCAGTGGGGTGGCAAGGAGAGACGAGCAACAACTGTACACCAGCAAGAAAATGTAAAATTTCCCTTTGAAGTGGAGGTGGGGGTGGGACAGCTCTGCAGGGAGCTGGGGGCAAAGGTCAGCCAGAGAGAACAAAGGCACCCCATCTGAAGATGCAGAGGGAAGCCAGGCCAAGGGCGAGGAAGCTCGGCTGTTCT
Source organism: Hipposideros armiger (assembly GCF_001890085.2). Classification (NCBI taxonomy): domain Eukaryota; kingdom Metazoa; phylum Chordata; class Mammalia; order Chiroptera; family Hipposideridae; genus Hipposideros; species Hipposideros armiger. Next base: position 373,469 of record NW_017731908.1, on the reverse strand, counting down.
TCTTCCCCCACCCACTGCCATTAAGTCTAGAATTCTGGCCCAAGCATCTTGAGAGGCACCTCGGACATGGCCAGCACTGGACACACCCCAGATGCCTGCATTCGCTCTGCAAGGAGAGAGTAAATAATTCATCCAGGTCTGCTAAGACAGCTCTCAGCACTATAATACTCTCTGAGGTTGAAGGCTGCCTCTTGCCAGACAGGGAGGAGCCCAGCCAACAACAGAGGTCTCCTTAGCAATTTGGGATCTCTGCCCAAATGCCAGCTCACAGGCTACCCTGGCCAGTCCGGCAGGGTCTGGGCCCCTGCAGGATGTCTCGGCTCAGCTTCCTCCAGCAAATCGCTGCCTGTGACCGAGCTGATGCCCCTTTCCCACCTGCCAATCATGGTTCTGAGTAAAGGAGACATGTTCCCTGACTGCCTTGGAAGAGCTCAGTCTTAGGACAGGTTGGGGTGGGAGGTGGCAAACCCATGGGTCCCCAAATGGGAAGTGAGTGGCTAATTGCTGAGTGGACAAGTGTGGGTTTGGGGAAAGAGTGGGGTTTCATAGAGGTGGAGCTATTTCAGCAGAGTTTTAAATAGTAAGTAGGAGCTGACCAGGCAGGAAAGAGAGTGAAATGGAAAAAACTAACTTACTCGGATCTTACTATGCGCCAGCCAACGTGAAAAGAGCATTTGGGGCAGAGGGAACAGCGGGTACAAAGTCTTAGAAATGTGGAAGTGCATGATGGATTCACAGAAGGTGAGCTACGTATAGACAATGTTTAGTGCACTGCGGGAGTTGTCAAAAGATCAGGTTAGGAAGGCAAATTGAAACTGAAAAGTCCTCAAAAAAAATATATATATATATATAAATGATACACACACACACACACACGCTCACACGCACACACGCACACACAGGCCTGAAAAGGTATTTGCCAATATGTTAACATTGGTTATGGTGGTGAAGATTCCGGTGAGTTTCATTTTTACTTCCTTAGGTATCTCTATTTTCTTGTCCTTTCTTTTCTTTTTCACCATCAAAAAGAAAAGAGGCTGACAAGGTGGGTGTGTCGGAATGCCATCTTAGAAAGTGTGCCCTCGATGCTACAGGCACAGGGGAGCCATTGAAAATTCTACGGGAAAGACTGAGGTAGCGGGTGTGAGCCACTGAGAGCTGCTTATGCAGGAGTCCCTCGGTGACTCACCTAGTGCCCCTTTTCTGGGGACCACCTTCCTTGTGCCCCCTGCAGACTCAGGAGTCAAGCCTGTAGGATTCAGTCTCTCAGTCCATGAGATGGGAGGCCGCCAGTAATGAGCAGAGGCACAGTCAATGTGAGTACATTTCTCTACCCACACAGAGCTCCCCAAAATTTGACAGCAGGCATAAAACAACCTGGCTCTGCCCCAAGCACAAACACGAGGCGAGGGAGGCAGGGGGGGAAGGACAGGTGGTAAAGCATTCACAAAAGCTTGGAAAAAAAGGCAGATTTTTCCCCCTACAGTGTATGAGCTTTTATTGCTAGAAAATAAAATCCTGTCTGAGCAAATGCCAGGAAAACGATTAAGCGCTCAATTTAGACCGGGAGGCTTGGCTGGGCACTGCTGAGCCGAAAGCGAAACAATGTCAGCCCCACTCTCTGTGCACATCACGTCTGGGGTGAGCGGCCCGAGACCCAGCAAGGCCTCTTGCCACCAATTCTGCAGGATTACAGTTAAGTTTTGGCCACTTGGTTTCAGTTAAAAGGATTGTGTGGAAGGATAGAAGGCGCTTGCGTGCAGACCAGCTACTACATCTGAGGACTGAGAAGAAATGCAACCACGGTGGTGTCAGACCCAGAAGAAATATTCCTTCCCCCGGTGGTTCTCAGGCTCCCCAGCCTGACCCAGGAAGGGCATGAGATGGTGGAGGGGCATGGGCTAGTTTTGGAGTCAGACAGGCCTGGGTTGGAGCCCCCAATTCTACTTCCCATGGGGCCTTTAGGCAAGGTTTTTAAAATTGCTCCAAGCCCCAGTGTATTCATCTGTAAGGTCTGGAGGTAATCATTTATAGAATTATTATGGGGATAAAATGACATGATATGCATAAAAGCGCCAATAAAGTAGGCACTTAGTTGTTGGTAGTTTCTTCCTTTCCCTTTTTTCTCCAGGGCCTCCTAAGTCAAAGAATTGTGATGCAGTTGAAAAAGCACTGCATTAGAGGTTGGAAAACTCATCTCTTAGTCTTTATTCGACTACTAATGAGCTGTGGTGACCTTGGGCAAGTCACTCATTGTCTCTGGGCATCACTTCTTCCTGCTGAAGAATGTGGGTCTTGGATTAAATAATCTCTAAGGGCCATTTCTATTTCTGACTTTCAATATTAATTACGATGTCTGACAAATAAGTATGTGAACTCATCCTAGAAAAAGTTCTAGGATACCTCATTACTGAATATCTCATTGCTGAATATCACTACAGTCACTTTCAAAATACGCTCCTCGTGAAGCAATGCACTGACACCAGCACCCAGTCCACCCTTCAAAGATATTTTGGAACTCTTTCTCTTCTGGAATGGCCATAAGAACTGTCGTCATATTACCCTTGATGTTCTGAATGTCATCGAAATGTCTTCCTTTCAATATTTCCTTTGTCTTCCGGTAAAGAAGGAAGTCTTCGGGGGCCAGATCAGGTGAGTAGGGAGGGTATTCCAATACAGTTATTTGTTTACTGGCTAAAAGCTCCCTCACAGACAGTGCCATGTGAGCTGGTGCATTGTTGTGATGCAAGAGCCGTGAATTTTTGGTGAATAGTTCAGGTCATATAACTTTTTCACACAGCCTTTCCAGCACTTCCAAAGAGTAAACTTGGTTAATTGTTTGTCCAGTTGGTACAAATTCAAATGAATAATCCCTCTGATATCAAAAAAGGTTAGCAACATCATTTAGACTCTTGATTTGGACTGACGGAACTTTTTTGGTTGTGGAGAATTGGCTGACTTCCATCGTGTACTTTTACGCTTTGTTTCAGGGTCATATTGGTACACCCATGTTTCATCACCTGTGATAACACGGCCCAAAACATCGTCTCACCTTTCCAAAACTTCGACTCTCCTTTGCTTTTGTTCATCGGTGAGTTCCTGTAGGACCACTTTTGCACACACTTTTCTCATGCCAAGATTTTCAGTTACGATTTTCCTGTTTCTCTATCGATGTTTACTTGGTCTGCTATGCTTCTCACAGTCAGCCAATGATTTTGACTCACAATTTAATGAATTTTTGCAATGTTTTCATCAGCTCTGCTTGTTACTGGCCACCCTGACTTCTCTTCATCAGTGACGCATTATATCCCCTCAGAAAAACGTTTAATCCATTTGTACACTGCCATTTTCTTCATGGTATTATCCCCATAAACTTGTCCCTGATTTCATTTCCACTCTTGCCAAGTTTAACAAGAAATTTGTTGTTTGTTCATTTCTCTAATTCATGCTCAGACATTCTCGCGACAGCACACAAAAACATGGAACAAAAATAATGAACGCCACTCAGCAAGACACTGCCACATGTTGACACAACACAGCTGTGAGACACTGATATACCAAGGTTATGAAACCTTACCGAGCTATTTGAACAGTGCTTCCAATGTAAGTGCACAGTGGCAAGACCTCGTATAATAACTACTATAATTTAGCAGTTGCTATGTGCCAGGCATGTTGTGCATCAATGCATATGCATTATCTTATCAAGTATTACTATCCCTATTTTACAAGTAAAGAAAGTATGGTTTACAGGAGTTTAGGAATTTGTCCCAGATTGCACAGCTAGTAAGGACAGGCTAGGAAGTATTTGTCCTGACTTACTTTTCTAAACTAATTAAGGTATCGCCAGGGTTCCAAGTCCTTTTACAAAAAGGTAATAAAATCCAACCAGTCTGCAGGTTCTAGGTCAGTTTTAAACAGCTGCCCATTCTTGGAACTATAGCTGGGGTTTCATATTTGTAGCAGTATGAAAGAGGCCCCACAGAGAGAGAATCTTATATATCAGGAGCTGAGGAAGAGTCACTGCAAATAGCCATTCCTGGGGCTTTCAATCAGGCCAGAGGGAGGACATTGTGGTGAAGACCCAGGGAGCCAGGCAGACAGGCAGTTATCAGCCAATTGAGCAAGCAGTAGGCACCACGGTCAGCACAGTGAGGCTGGCAGAGGCCACTCAGAGGTCAGACACCAGATTAAGCCAAAATGCAGGCCATTTGGTCTACACCACTGGAGAGTAAGTATGCAAGAGGGAATGCTGTGACTTGGCAGCCAGCTGCTTTCCCTGGCGACACGAGGCCTGAGTCTGACTGACAACAAGGAGACACAGGAAGAACTAGTAAAGCCCAACACTCGTGGCCGGGCCATGGAGGCCAGAGCTGGGTAAGTGAACTGTTGCTAAGCTCTTCATCAGTTGTCTATTGGTCTGTGACAAGCCTCCCCAAAACTTAGTGTTTAAAACAACATAGATGTATTATGTCTCACAATTTTGTGAGTTAACTGGGCTCAGACGGGCAGTTCTTCAGTTCTATGTAGTGTCAGCTGGGTTTACCCATGTGGCTACATTCAGCTAAGAACTCAGCTGGGGCTACAACATCAAAAATGGTTTCATTCACATGTCTGGCAGTGGGTGCTGGCTTTCTTCTGGAACACCTCAGTTCTTTGTTTAAAATTTGAAACTAAAAATTTTTAAATAGTACCACTGACAATTCAAAACATGTAATACTTAAGTATAAGCTAGAGAGTAGAAAACACTAATGAAAGAAATTTTAAGAGTTAAATACATGGAAAGATATACCATCTTGATAGACTGGAAGACTCAATATTGTTAATATGTTAAATCTGTACAAACTGATCTCTAGATTAATGGAAATCCCAACAATATCCCAACCAAGGGAGCAAGTTTTATAAACTGATATATAAGCAAGGTATTTATAAGCTGATTCTTAAAAAGGCAAAGGAATTAAAATAGCCAAACCAGGGCTGGCCAAGTGGCGTGTTGATTAAGACATGGTTTGGGAGCGCCAGCTCTGAGCAGCAGGGCCCTGGTTCAGATCCCACATGAGGGCCAGTGACGCTGCGCCCTCTTCAGCTAAGATGGTGAACAACAGCTCAACCTGGAGCTGGGCTGCTGTGAGTCTCTAACAATGGCGTAGGCTGCAGCCCCTGCTGCAGTGGGCTGCTGTAAAGCTACAGTGAGTGGCTGAAAGCCAGCGTGAGCAGCCAGCACTGGTGTGAACTGCCGTGAGCCGCCGTGAGTGGCCACCCAATGGCTGGCGAGTGACTGCCTCACCCTGGAAGAGCGCAATGATAATACCAACATGGACCAGTGAAGTGACGTCCTCCACAACTAGACTGAAGAAGAAAAGGACAGCAACTTGTCTGTTTCCCTTCCTCGATTCCCCAACGCTGTTCCCCTCTCCAAATTCCCCAATAAAAATCTTTAAAAAATAGCCAAACCAACTTTGAAAAAGAACAGCAAGTATTTAAATAACCTCTAGTACATTCATACAATGAAATACTATTAATAAAAATGAATGAAAGATTGAAGAATACAAAAACTTGGATGAATCTCAAAGGCATTCATTATTCTAAGTGAAAAAAGGTAAACTAAAATTTTATATACTGTATGATTCCATTTATATGTCATTCTGGAAGAGGCAAAAATATAGGAAATTGATATAATCAAGAGCACATGGTATTGGGGATACAATAGATAGCTAGATCAATGGAACAGAATAGGGAGGCCAGAAAAAAAAAAGCACATACGAGGTTGGACAATTAAGTTTGCAAACTCATCCTAGAAAAAGTGCTACATACCTCATTGCTGAATATCACTACAGTCACCTTTTAAGTATTCCCCTTGGGAAACTATACACCAATGCCGGAGCCTAGTCCACCCTTCAAAGCAATTTTGGAACTCTTTTTCTGGAATGGCCATCAGAGCTGTCATCCTATTACACTTGATGTCCTGAATGTCATCAAAATGTCTTCCTTTCAGTATTTCCTTTATCTTTGGGTAAAGAAAGAAGTCATTGGGGGGGCAGATCAGGTGAATAGGGAGGGTGTTCCAATATAGTTATTTGTTTACTGGCTAAAAACTCCCTCACAGACAGTACCATGTGAGCTGGTGCATTGTTATGATGCAAGAGCCATGAACTGTTGGTGAAAAGTTCAGGTCGTCTAACTTTTTCATGCAGCCTTTTCAGCACTTCCATATAGTAAACTTGGTTAACTGTTTCTTATGATAAGGACTTTTAAGACCTACTCTCTTAGCAACTTTCAAACACACAATATTTGAAACTATACGAACTATAGTCACTGCGCTGTCATTGGTACATCCTTTTTGTAAGGCAATATGTATCAAGAGCCTTAAAAGTGTTCTTACCCCTTAGAAAAAATAAAGCTACCTCTAGGAATGAATCCTCAGGAAATAATCAGAGATTCTGATGAGGATCCTTGTTTTTTCTGCATTGAATGCTGTCTCCCTTACCACAGGGACAGACGTGCGGCAGGTCCTAAACAAATGCGGTCCGCTATGTGGATGGCACCTGACTCCCATAAACACCCGCTTCCAGCCAGTAGCCCATAGGAAGAGAAGCCTTCTACCACCTGGGCCTGTTTTGTCAGGAGGCTGCCTTCCGTGTAGCTGTGTCCACAACTGTCTATAGTCACTGTGAATGACTGCAGTGGTAGCTGCATTCCTAAGGAGTCAGCAAGTGATGCCCCCGGTCCTCAGCTGTGCCCACAGAGACAGCAGGGGTCCTCATCCAGACCCCTTCAGGAGACCAGATGGAAGACAATCAAAGAGGCAAGAGAGTCAGGTCAGCAGACACTGTGGACTGCTGGGAAACCAGGGAGTTGGGGCTGAGAGGACGCTTGAAGATGGAGAAAGACGCTAGCATAGGACCCAGGGTGTAGGCCTTGTCCCCAGACCCCCCCAGTGGATGCCCACGGCCTAATAACAACTACTCTCTTTAATCTCAGCTAACGTCCCATTAACCCCCTTGTTCTGTGTTAGCTGGACTCCGCAACTCCACTTTCCTGCTCTGACCTAGTGCCTGCCTGTTTACACAGCAGCCTCTGCCCTGGCCCAGGGACCCTTCAGTCTGGCTCCCCGGGCTGCCTCCTCTGCCTCCAGGCCTCTCCAGCCCCCACCCTACCCACCATTTACCCATGCTCACCTCTCACACTTCCTCAAAGGCTTTAACAGACACTGCTGGCCTCTCGATGGGACCACGTTATTCAGGAAGCAAGGGATTGTTCCATAACAGTGTCTCTGGGTTGGAGAACATTAACTCTGCACAAGGACTCTAAGAGCGACAGTGACCGTTCCTAACGTTTATTGAGTAAGCACCCGCTGCGAGCTAGGCCCTGTGCCAAGCGTTCTATGCATATTATAAATTATTAGTTCAATTCACACAGCAACACTACAAGGTGAGCACTGGTATTATCATTATTAACATCCCCGTTTTACACACGAGGAATCAAGAGCTTAGAAAGGAGCTTTCCCTGGACACAGGGCTAAGAAGCAAACCAAACACTTAACTTTGAATTCATTCATTTAACAAGTACTAATAGGGCCAGCCGAGTGGCTCAGTTGGTTAAGAGTTAGCTAAAGAGCGCGAGCTCTGAGCAACAGGGCCTCCGGTTCGATTCCCACATGAGCCAGTGACACTGCACCCGAGCTGAGCTGCCAACAAGTGGCAGGATGGCTCAGCTGGTGAGAGCATGTGCTCCTGACAAGACTGCCTGTTCCATGGTGGGCTACGTCCGCCCACAACTAAGACTGAACTCGGTACCTTCAGCTGAGCTGCTGCCCGGATGGCTCAGTGGATAGAGCGTACGCTTTTAACAAGGCTGCTGATTCAACTCCCACATGGGATGGTGGCTACATCCACCCGCAACTAAGGTTGGACACAGCACCTTGAGCTTAGAGGCCACGAGCTGCTGATGGGAAGCCAGATGGCGACTGGCGCCCTCCACAACTAAGATTGAAGAACAACAACTTGGCTGGTTCCCCTTCCCCAAATCCCCCCCCCAAAAAAAAGAACAAGTATTAATAGAGTATCTTCCATGTGCAGACACTACTATGTTAGGCCCGGGGGCTACAGGGTGAACCAGGCAGACCCAGTCCCTGCCCTCAAGAAACCCACTGTCTAGTTAGAGTAAGTAAACCCCTACAGCTGTCCTAATTGGCCACAGAGAAAGGGTTCAAAGCAGTGTTTTCTACTCCAAAGCCTGACCATATGTCATAATACTCTCTCTTACTGGAAATAGTCCCTCTGTGAGAAACACGAAGTCCTGGACCTTCTCAGGCTAAAGTCAGCTTCTTACCTGCATGGCCAGGTGTTGACCATGAGTCAGTGTTGTATGCCAGAGTACATGGAACCTTTGCTCAGGCCTTGCTCAAATGTCACTTTCTCAGTGAAGCCACTGTAACCACCTGCTTCCTATTAGCACTGTCAACCCATCTTCCTTGCTCACTTTTCTCACCATACTTATCACCTTTTATGATGTATTATTTATTATGGCTATTGTTTGGTATGTGTTTTCTCATACTTTAATAGAAGTCCTTATCTGTGTTGTTCCCTGAGGTATCCCCAGTGCCTAGACAGCCTGGGTACAGCAAGTACCCAGTAAAGACTTTTTGTGTGAATCAATGAAGGTGAAGACTATGTACAGGTTTTGCAGACAGAGGGTGTTAATCAGACAGGAGCCCGGGCAGGGAAAGAAGAACGGAGCTGGGAACTAAGTTCCCAGTGGGTAGGATGAGAGTTAACCTCCTGGCAGTCAAGAGAGGTGTGCTGCAAGAACCAGAAGAGAGCAGCCAGCAGCCTGGGAACCAGACGGCCCTGCAGGAGGTAGCGGGGCTGTGCTTCTCTGTGCTCAGAAGCACGTCAGATAGCTGACAGCCAGGAAGCCAGGGTGGATCAGGAAGTGTACGTGTTCTGGGAGAACCCAGGGTGTCACGGGGCCGGGGGTCAGATGAGCAGTCAGGCGTTGGAGATCAAAGCCAACAAAGGCTGAAATCCAGGAAGTCTGGGAGGGCAAGATACCCATCCATCAAAACACAGAGAAGATCCTAATCCTGAGGCAAGGACTGTGGGCGGCAAGGTTCCTTTCAAGTTCTCTCCCAGGAGGTGTGTGGTTTTAGGGCTGCAGGAGTGAGCAGAGAAGAGGGTATGGTTTAACGGTATGGTGCAATGAGACAAAGCTGATTGTGCCTATCTCACTCCAACTTCAAGGTTAGTGGCTTGGAGCATGCAATTGGCCATGGTTGAAGTATGAACATCATAGAAGTTGATGAATGCTGTAGATTAGGGATTGTTTGCTTGTTTGTTTGGGAGCTGGTTGTTAAACATTGACCAGCACACCCCTGGTATAGTTTATTATGAAGCTACAGCTGCAGGGAAGCTCTGTTCCTGACTGGAAGAAGCGGGTGGAATTGCACATGGAGACTCAGGTGAAGGCATATTCCTTGTGCCCCTGGGTAGCTGGATAGAACAAGAAGCCGACTGAACGGAACCAACCCTTCCTTGGCGTCTTCCTGTTCACTATAGAACTCACACACGGGAATTCCTTCTCTTAAATTTGAAGGCCATTTGAATGTGTGTATTCGTGTGTTCGTTCATTTAACAAGTACTAATAGAGGACCTACCAGGTGCCAGGCCAGCACTAGACCGCAGAGGTGACAAGGCAGGCTTGTTCCTACCCTCGTGGAACTTATGATCTAGCATAGGGGTCCACAGAGGACAAAATGTGTTTCATAACCTCTTTTAATATAACAATCCTTAATTCAAGTGAATCGTGGTTTTCATGTTTCTAAAGGGTTATGAAGAAGAAGAAGAAGAAGAAGAAGAAGAAGAAGAAGAAGAAGAAGAAGAAGAAGAAGAAGAAGAAGAAGAAGAAGAAGAAGAAGGAGAAGAAGAAGAAAAAGAAGAAGAAAAAGAAGAAGAAGAAGTAGTCAGAGGAGGAGGAGGAGGCGGGGGAGGAACAGTGGCCATGTGTGGCCTGCAAAGCCTAAAATATTTACTGTCTGGCCCTTTACAAAATCAGTTTGCCAACCCTTCATCTAGAAGTTGAGATAAACCTTACTCCTTTACAGCTCCCCTAATCAAGCATTGAAAGGGCAAGGTTTGAGCCAGGACTTGGCCTGAGGAAAGAACCATGAATAGAGGAGGCATGTTGACAGTTACAAGGACTGAGGCTGGATGTCTCCTGGGCCACATCTCAGTGTTAGCCAGTTAGAAATGTGTATTTGCAAGTATGAGGCTGGGTGGACCAGTGCCTGAGACCAAGGCATAAAAGTTGAGTGCAAGGAGAGGACAGATTGGGGGTTAGCCCAAGAACGCAGGAGATACCTTTACTGGAGTGAACAGTGAAAGCAGAGAACAATAACAACAGCTAACCCTTCCAGAGTGCCTGCTACCTACCATATGCTGTGCCAAGCACGTTACTCATATTAACACATTTAATCCTCCCAACAGCCCTATGAGATGGGTCCTATAGTTATTCCCATTGGACAGATGAAGAAACTGAAGCACAGAGAGGTCAAGTAACTTGCCAACAATTGCACAGCTAATAAGTAATAAAGCCAGGATTTAAAACCAGATAATCTGATTTTAGAATTCACCTTTCTAACCACTACACTACACTCTCTCTCAAACAGACTGGTAGGGGAAGGAAGGAAAGCAGGTGGAAAAGGAGACTGGGAAAGAGTGTGGTGATCAGCTGCATCCGAACCCAAAGGATGAGCAAGGAAATGCAGGTCCAGGCAACGGGGAGCCGGCAGAGGCAACAGTGAGCACTCCCCAACCCCTTGGCCTGCGGGCATGCGTGGCTGAGCTTTCCGTGTGCCAGGCTCTGTGCTACCTGAGGAGGGCCCAGAGATGAGTCCAACCTCGGTCTAGAGGGAGGCAGTCACCAGTAAACAGGCAGGAAGAAGTCCTCCATAGTACTATCAGGATCCCACAGAGGAAGACCTCCACCCCAGTGGGAGCTGCACAGTAAGCTTGGAGCCAGGCGCCAGAAAGGAATGTGGAGCTTGAGCTGCCTAGTGTCACCTGGATGAACCACCTCATCCTAGGGTCACCTGGATGAATGGGTGACGAAAAAGGTGGGGGACTCGAAGGACAGGTCGAAGGACCACTAGAGAGCCCGACAAACATCGATATGCCAGAAGAGAGACATAAAGGCATAATTCCTGAAGACAGTGGCTATTAGAAATGGAGTTGCGGGGGCGGGGTGCATTTGGGGATCCCAGATCAAAGCCAGAATGGAGGAAGCAGAAATGAAACAAGGAAACTTAGGCTCGCCTGGGTCTTTATATCATGCCACCTTCCCTACCTCACAGCCCTATCCCTAATCTTATTTCTTAACAGCTGACTCTCCAACAGCCTTCTGAACAGGAAACTTGACTTGAGTGCCCCCTGGTCCTGGGGAGGGCGGGTCCAGCATCGGCATTTCATGCTGATGCTCCTCCTAGTCCCTGCCCCCCCAGCTGACCTTCCCAGGATGATCTATTGGCCTCCCTCTAAACAGAATCGTATCAGGCTCCTTTTCTTACACATTTCTCCCCAGAAACGTCCCGTCCAGAGCTTAAAGCTGCTGGTGACCTGGCAGTGTTGGTGAGTGCACCGTTCTTCCTCTGGGAAATGAAGTGAATCAGCAGTCATTAGAACCAAGAGAATAGCACAAGCTGTCAGCAGTTCTTTGCAGGGCAGGGAAATGTCAGGATTGTTGAGAGTCTGAATGGAGCCGGGGGTCATGGGGTTAATGTACCAGGAAAAATATGACAGTATAAAGAGTTGCAGGCTAGTCTCACAATTATCAAGTCACCAGGGAATAACTCACCATAAAGATTTGTTGACTTTGCTCTAACAATAGGCAAGGTGGTGTGCTAAGCCATAGTCCCGTCCTGGTTTCCAGGATACTACTCATCAACATGCCTGTACTGAGCATTGCTGTGCACGCAATTGCTGCTGTGCTAGTACATTGGACACACATGGGATTGTTTGCCCAGAACCCCTGCTCCTGAGAACCACTCACCCTCCCCTATCCACATGGCATCTTCTTATGAGGCCTTGTTTTCCCCCACAGGCTTCATTAGTCAGGGGTGGGCACTTAACCCAAGCTGGGCCAATCAGAGTCCTTCCTTGGTAGTCTTCCAACTGGAATAAGGGAATTGGTCTCTCTGTGGTGGAGGAAGTTGAAAGATGGAAACTTTAGGAGCTTTTAGTAGCTAAATATATGTATAATCACGTGGAGGAAGGCTGTCTGCAGGGAAAGAAGACGGAAATGCCGGGAGAAGCAGGGAGATAAAAAAAGAGTCTTGGCGGCATCCAAGTCTAGGCACCCAGTTTCTCCTGAGGCCGAGTTGCAACCCTGTTTCCTGCAGTTTAGTTATCAGAATGGTTATTGGATTCTATGGGGAAGAAAATTTGCAGTTTTGCCTAAGCTCCTTCCAGCTTGAGTTTCTTCTACTTGATTTTATAAACAGTGTTTGAATCAACCTGAACTCCTGATGTCACTGCCTATGTGATGGCCTGGAAAAAGAACAGTTTTCCGGAATGCCCCCAGGGAATTCCTTGCTTTGCGCTCTTAAAGAGAGTGCCAGTGTGCTGTGGCAACCAGTCCCCAGCCCAGGCAGACCGCACCAAGTCCGACATGAGGAGACCACGACAGCTGCCCCGTCTACGCTTATCCACACTTCACTGCCTCTCTTCTTGTTCTAGCATCTCTCTAGCTGCTCATTTGCTCAGCCACTCCAACCAATGGCTACTTGGTCTGTTTCTCTGGATTCCAACTCACTGCTTCATTCCTGCTTATTTCTTCCCGTTTAGCATGTCTTCCAAATATTCAAACCCTCCAGCCAGCAACCTAAATTTGCGTCTGCCATTCAGCATCAAGGGCTAAGCCTAGGTAAGCACAGTCAATCAGTAAATCCTAAGTGGTACATGATAGACTAGAACTGCCACAGGAGTTGAGAAAGAGGAAATATCAGTGTGGGGTCTTGTAGAACAAATGGCCTTGAATTTGGAGAGATAGAAAGGATATTGCAATCTGGACAAAACTAAACAAAACTAAACACACCTGAATCAGAAAAGATTGGCGACAAAGAGATTGGAGACAAGAAATGAGCCCAACAGGAAAGAGTGTTAACAGAAAAGGACAAGCATTAGGTAAATCTGAAAGATAAAAATGGGGTCAGATTATACAGGGCCTTAACAATAAGGCATAGGAGGTTAAACTTAATATGTAGGTAGGCATCAAGGTAGGTTTTTGATCAGAAAAAGGAGAAAAATGATATTTTAGCTATATATTTTTTTTAGAGTATGACAGAGAATCTCCCCGATTTATAAATAAGATGAAAAAGGGGATAATGCTTATTCTCTCTACCAAAAGCATTCTTCATTTTCCTAAAGGATTCACCATTGGTCATTTTGAGACTTTTTGTTGTTGGAGTATTGTGCAATATAGAAATTTAGAAAATACAGACAAGCAAAATAAAAAAATGAAAGTTCTCCCAAAACTTCACACACAAAGTAAGCATTGTTAAGATAGGCATATACATCCTCCCAGAATAATTTATAACATATATACACTAATAAAGAATTGATTTATATTATATAAACATGTCTTTTCTCACTTAGCAATATATTTCTCATTGGTTGCTTTTGAGTGATAAATTCCTGTACTATATTTAAAATATTATTTGATTCACAAAAAAGTTTACGTGTACCTTAAGAATTTTATTCCATCACTCAGATCATCATTTTACTAAATTTATTTTACAAAACAGAGCTACAAGACGTTCTGCCCCAAATAAGGGGGTTATGTTTAAGAGAGATCACATCCTTTGTGGAAATTAAAGGTTCTTAGGTGTCCTGCAATGAAATGATCAAAGCTAAATGAAGTTTGCTCCAGGAAATACCTTCTCAATGAAAATTCATCAATATTGGTGTGATTCTTATTGAAATTAATGTGTTCAGAAAGAGAGAGTTCAAAACACAATCCTGGTCAAAATACCATACACCCAAGAAAATCATCAAATCAAGCCTTACTTTCTGGAACAGTAGCGATTGTCCCATCAGCAGATGAGGCCAGTGGGGGCCACAAGGACATCCACAAGGACATAGGGACCAGAATTCAAGCACCTGCTTGACTATGGATATGGGAGTGTTAACACTCCATGAACCATAACTGAGAGCATTAAAGCAACCTTCTTTCAGGCCCAATCGCTCCTTTGCCCACCTCAAGCAAGCCATTTCTCCTCTCTACATCTCAGTTTCTTCATCGGCGAAATGAAAGGTCTTTCCAACTCTGGGCCACAATCTCTGTATCCCTTGTGATCCCTTCCCACAGTGACATGCTCCCACCCCGCTGGTCTCTTGGTCTCCTAACTTGCACAGCATCCCTGAGAACCTCTCTTCTTTCTCTTTGTTGGGGAAGAAATGGTATAAGCAAACAAAAATCATCGTGAGTTGCTTGTGTGTACACACAAAGCACTAACCAAACAGCAGAAAAAACACAGGAAGTAGGTGAAAGGGGAAATTGTTTGGCTGCATTGGTGTCAGAGGTCTGAGTACAAATCGACAGGGAGGATGAGAGCTCCACAAATGCGAACACTTGCTCCGAAAAAATCTGTTCACAGAACTTCCATTCCAGCAGCCCAGCCTCGCCTCTCCCAGCTGGTTAGGCCTAGAGGCAAGGAAAGGTTTGCTTTCTTTTTTTTTTTTTTTTCATTTTCCAGGAAAAGAAATAGAAGTTTTAAAAAACGTTAAGCTGAAGCTCAGAGAGAGCTTGTCCTTCCTCCTGAGAAAGCCGCAGCTGCTCCAGTGCAGCCCAGGGCCCCGGGATTTGGCTTCTCTGCAGCCCAGGTGGGCCGTTGTTTCGTGTGCTCTGCAGAGCGTAGAAACCAGTTCCATGCCCCTTTCTTCCGGGTGCTGAACAAGAACGAGGGGGACCCAGAGGGGATTGTAGCTGGGATCCTTGCCAATACGGAATAAGGTCTTTTTGAGTACTGGTCGCTTCTTGAGGCGACCTCCCCACCCATCCTCTAGGCAAACTAGCACCAAGACCAACAAAACCTGAATCTAATTAAGTCTGAGAAAGGCACAGAGCTGATTTCCTGGTTGAACCCAACACCACAGAGGACGGGCTCTCGGCTCTGAAACCCTCGAGGCTCCTCACTGGTGTCAGAACCATGACCCAAGCTGGTACTTGAATGAAGCAGGCCAATCCAACAAGCAGTCTAATACTTTTGGTGCAGGGCCTCAGGTCTGCTGTTTCCTTGGTCCTGTATCTCTCGCCATAGAGGCTGTCACTTGAACCCACTGCAAGGTTTGCTGGTTTCATCACCATAATATGCTTCTGTCTGCTTTAGAGAGCACCTTGTATGGTAGTGCTACTTCTATTTCCTACAGCAGAGAATGGGTCTTCCCCAAAGCCTAGAGAACTAGTTGAAGGATTATTCTTTTTTTTTTTTTTTTGAAGATTTTTATTGGGGAATTGGGGGGATGGGAACAGCGCTGGGGAATTGGGGGAAAGGGAACAGACAAGCTGCTGTCCTTTTGTTCTTCAGTCTAGTTGTGGAGGACGTTGCTTCACTGGCCCAAGTTGGCACCATCATTGCGTTCTTCCCGGGCGAGGCAGATCAGTCGCCGGCTTCTGGACGGCTGCTCACAGCGGCTGCTGGCCGCTCACGCTGACTGCTGGCCGCTCACGCTGACTGCTGGCTACACACGGTAGCCCATGGCAACCCACTGCCACAGGGGCTGCAGCCTACGCCGTCACTGGCGACTCACAGCAGCCTAGCTCCAGGTTGAGCTGTTGTTCAGCATCTTAGCTGTGGAGGGCAGTGTCACTGGCCCTCATATGTGGGATACGAACCGGGGCCTTCTGGCATCCTAAGCCAGTTCTTAACCATTGCGCCACTCGGCCGGCCCAAGGATTATTCTTGTACCTGCTAGCTAGTAACCATTTGTAGCTTTCACAGAATTTGGTGTAAGGCCTTACCTGGTGAGGCGGTTGTAAGGAAAGGGATGTATAGGCCCCCAGCCAGCTGTAACCACCAGAGATAGGGAGACCAACTCAGCCTGGTCTGGCCAGGACTTTCCTGGTTTTAGCACTAACACGCCTATGTCCCAGGAAACGCCACAGTGCCAGGCAAACCAGAACAATGGTCACCCTACACAGCTACCAAATGAATTTACCAACTGCTGAATGCCAAATTAGCTTAGTTGGCGGAAAACAGTTTCCCTTAAAATATTGGGTTGTCGGAAAAGTCATGACGCATCTTTGCAACGAAAAACATAGAAAAAATACGTCATGACTTTTCCGACAACCCAGTAGCTTCTACAGGGTTAAGTCTCCAAAGAGGACTAAAGGTAAATGAGATCTAGAGCCTTGTTAGTCAAAGCGTGTGGTTCGCAGGTCAACAGCGCACACACACCCCCACCCCACCCCCAGAGCTTGTTACAAACACAGTCTTATGCCCTGCCTCCGACCTACTGAGTTAAAATCTGCTGTTTAGCAAGACCTCCAGGTGTGACCTGGCTCAGGGCCCCACATACCTGAAAGTCTGAGGTGCACACTGGACTAGAGGAAGATATCTCAAGAGAGTGGCTGTTAGCTGGGTCTTGAAGCCATTAGGAGCGAGTAGGCAGAGGGCCCCAGAAAACAAAGACACAGAAGGTGGCAGCGTATTCATTCCCAGGAATCACTGGTTGTTTCTCAGTGTGAGGGATGGGATATAACCTGGGAAGGCAGGTTAGGGAGAGGTTATGGAAGCCCTTGACCATCAGACTGAAGCACTAGCCCTGTATCTTTCCTACTTTCCTCTCCTCTCAAGGCTCTGTTTTATTTTCTGTAAACTAGAGCAAGCCCCCCACCCCCACCCCACCTGTCCGCTGCCTAGTCTGGCAGCAGCTGGACTCCCACAGTGCAAGCTGAGAGGGGCACAGCAGGCCCAGGAAAACCCTCCTCTAAGGCTGTGTTCAGACTTCAGCTCTTCTCCCCAGGAGCATTTGAAGGGTCAGAGCCCTGTGTTTCTGGCTTAGGGAGCTGAGTCTCTGACAGGGAAGGCAGAGGAGACAGCCAGCGGTAACACTGGTGTGGATCAAGGATCTCTATTTCAAAATGAAGAGTTAGAAAAATGGGAAAAAAGAAAAAAAGAGAAGCCTCAAGCAATATCTCTTTCATTGAAGATATTGGTTACTTAGCGATTTTGTGCCTTGGTTTCCTAAACTACACAATAGGGAAAACCCTTGCACCAACCTCACAGGTTGTAGGGATTTCGTGAATTAAGGCATGCAGAGCTCTTTGGACTGGGAGCCCCAGAGCCTACCACAAGCTCCCTAGAAGACACTGCCTTGAAGTCAATAATTGCCTTTGTCCGAATGTATGAGTTGGAAACATGGCTTGCTGGGCGGGGAGCTGGAGTGTGGCAGCCAGCCTCCAAGTCGACCCAAAGGGCTGTCTCCATGGATGCTGGCACTTGTAAATCCATTATTCTTTGTTACTTAACATGGTCATCACAAGGTGAACTGAAACACTTGGTCAGTGGATGATCAGAGAAGCAGGGCCATGACGAGTGATAAAGGATAAAGGATTTATTATTAGGCCTTAAGCTAAATTGGCATACTACAAAGCTACCACCCTGTGTATTCCTAAAATGGCTGGTCAGTTTTGAGAACTTCAGCAAAAAACTCTCATTCCAGGAGGCCTCTCTGGGAAGCCTTTCCTTTAGTCCCTCCTTCTTGGGGTGTGCCTCATGCCACCTTTGGTACACATCTGTGACAGAACCTGTATCACTTGTGTTCCAAGTATTTGCATCTACCTCCTCCCTGGACTCTCTAAGCCCCTTCAGGCCAGGAGCTGTTTCATCTGTTGGCATCTCCAGCCCCTGGCACGGCTCCTATCATATGTTAGATCAGATCATGTGAAATCACTGCAGTTTTATCCTCTTTGATCCACAAAAAGACTGTAATTTCATAAATTTCAGAGTATTAGGAGGCGCTGGTCAAATGTTTGCCATATAAATGAACACAGGACAACCAAATACCCACAAATGCTGATCAAACATCAAAGCAAGCAAGCACTTCAGGCCTGTGTGAGGCCTCAGGCTCCTTATTACATACCTCAGCCATCTTGGCTCTCCTGAATGTGGAGGTGCCCGTGAGTCATCTTCAGCAGGCCACACACACAGATTTGGTGCCGTCTTCACGTTTTTGGAGCCTGGCAGTGTCTCTACACAGAATATGAGTGATCCTCCAAGGGGTCCAATGCACAGTTTTCTGTACATTATAGTGTTTTCCGAGGCTGGCAGTGTCCCCAAATGGCTGATACATGGCAGACTGCAAGATGGATGAGGTTGACTTCTTAGACGACCAGTGTATAGGATGGCCCAGAAAGCAGCTGCCAAACTCCACTTGACTCTCAGTCCCAGCACTGCAGGATAGCAAGGAGCCTCAGAGGTCACGGGTCCCAACCAGACATCGCCGGGAACTGAAAATTAGCAGATGGAAAACAACTTTTTTTAAAAAAATGAAGACGTGTCCGTGCAATGGAGTTTTAAAAAATAGAAGGAGAGCAAGAAAGGAAGGAGGTAGCTGGTACAGTGTCTAGCACTTAGGCAAGTGCGCCTGCCAAATGCAGCCTTTGGCTTCACTTCAGCTGTAGGAGGTCTGGAATTGTGAGGTTCATCAGGCTCCACCATCCAAATGGACCCCAACGTCCACTATTTAAAGTTGCAGAGAGGCCTGAGTTGTTGGGTCCTAGAGAGGTTTTTCTGAATCTTCAAAAAGGACAAAGCCCCAGATAACTTTATCCATGCAGATGTGCTCCTGCCTGGGTCCAGCCCTGCGATTCCCTGGGCTCTGGCCCTCCTTTCTTCCCCCCTTTCTGCTCCCTGGTCCCCAGCTCCTCCTGACCATCCCTGCCCTCTGCTCTTGTTACTTGCTGACCCAACTCTGGACCTCCACCCTGGGCTCTGCCTCCTAGGCCCCCTCTGGTTATAAGGACAGGGAAAGTGAGCTAAGGGGAGCTGGTTGCCTTATACAGCCTGTGTCACTTCAAAGTCACAAAACAGTGCTGAGAGGTGAGGATTATTAGCCTTCTTTTAGAGATGAAGAGAAGTTAGGTAATCTGCTTTTTTGAAACTTGAAGGTCTAAGCTCAGTCACTGTAATTATTTGAATGACCGAAGAGTATTTAAGTACATTGGAAAAAAATGCTGAAAATAGCCTTTCTCTCTTTAAACTATAAGACTGAGACCAAGAGTGAAATGACAGGAAGCTAATCAAATTTTAACAGGAAGCATTTTCTCTGTTAGAAAAGGTGAGGGAATCATAAATGTTTAGAGTTACGACCTTGCACAGCACTGAACCTAGGAAAGGATTTGGACTCTGAATTTATCTTTGATAACAGGGACTGATTTAAGATGTGCTCATGTTAAATTATACTTGTAATTAAAAAAAAAAGTCACGGAGCAGCTAAAGGAAGAAAGAGGACTCAAAACCCAGATGTATGAGGTTCCAAGGCCATATTCTTTCCAATAGGCCCCACTGCCTCTCTCCCCATGGCCCCCTTGCACCTTCCTTAGACTCTCATTTGCCTGTTCCCCACCCCTTATATTCATTCTGACACCTTCTTCAACTTACAATTCATCTCTTCATCTCCAGCAACTTCCCCCACTCAGACTCTGGCCAGCTCACAGGGTCTTCTGATAGAAGAGCTACCCACCATTTGTAATCCACAAATGAAGTGAGGGCACATCTGAGTACCTCTCACCTGCCTTCCATGAGTCCCCACTTCCCCACAGGAAGGGTCCAAATATCTCATCATGGCATAAATGCCATTCACAGTGTGGTGCCCACCGGTCTCTCTGACCTCACCTCTCACCTGGCCCTTCTGTTTTCTCCTTTTTTTTTTTTTAAAGCAGATTTCAACTCCCCTAAATCTCCTTCCCAAACATGCGTACTCTAAGACCAAGTAATCAACAGGTTGACCTTCAATACTTATTGCGATAAGATGGAGAGCTTTTTATTATCTTGGCATCTGGCATTTCCCTTTGGGCAGAACCACCTTTACTGGAAGAAGATCTTAATAACCCTCACTGGTGCAGAAGTTGAGGTCCTAGGGTTCCAAGTGTGGGTAGTTTTCAGGTTGGGCTCTTGAGAAGCAGATGATGACATGGAGTTGGGGGTGCAAGAGGTTTATTAGGACAACCCAAATGTACATCAACTGATGAATGGCTAAATAAAATGTAGTGCCATATACTGCATTCTGGGATATTATTCGTCCATAAAAAGGAATGACATACAGATCCATGCTGCAACATGGATAAACCTTGAAACCATTATGCTACGTGAAAGAAGCCAATCACAAAAGGCCACATATTGTATGATTCCATTTATATGAAACTTCCAAAATAGTCAAATCTATAGATACAGAAAGTACATTATGGTGGCCAGGGGTTGGAGGAGGGGTTAATAGGGGATGACTGCTAACAGGTATGGAGTTTCTTTTGGGGGGAGGGTTTATAAAAATGTTCTGGAATTAGATAGTTGTGGTGGTTGCACAACTTTATGAAAATACCAAAGACCACTGAGTTGTACATTTTAAAAGGGTGGGTTTTATGGTATATAAATGATATCTCAGTAAAGTTTTGGGTTTTTAAAAATAATTTTTAGGGCCGGCCGAGCGGCTCAGTTGGTTAAGAGTTGGCTTAAGAGCACAAGCTCTGAGCAGCAGGGCTGCCGGTTTGATTCCCACGTGGGCCAGTGACGCTGCACCTGAGCTGAGCTGTCTCTGAGCTGCCAACAGGTGGCAGGATGGCTCAGCTGGTGTAACAATAAGATTGCCTGTTCAATGGTGGGCTACGCCCACCCGCAACTAAGACTGAACTCGGCAACTTGAGCTGAGCTGCCGCCCGGATGGCTCAGTGGATAGGGCGGGCACTCTTAACAACAAGGCTGCTGGTTCGACTCCCACATGGGATGGTGGCTACACCCACCCACAACTAAGACTGAACACAGCACCTTGATCTTAGAGGCCACGAGCTGCCGACGGGAAGCCAGATGGCGACTGGCGCCCTCCACAATGAAGACTGAAGAACAACAACTTGGCTCGTCCCCCTCCCCAATTCCCCAACATTGTTCCCCTCCCCCAATTCCCCAATAAAATTAAAAAAAAATCATTTGTAAAAAGGTGTTTATTAGAGATCAATATCTGTGAAAGGAAGGAGGAGGAAAGTGGGTTGGTCAGAGGAAGAACCTGACCTGTGGTGCGAGCCCAGCGAGGCCTCAGCTAACCAGCCAGGGAGCCCCAGAGCAAGTAGTACTCATCTGTGTCTCTCATGAGCCTGAAATGGCCCAGCCTTTGTACTTCCGCTTTGTTCAGTCCCTGGATGTGGGTCACCCTGGGAAGGGCATCACCTCAGACGAGGTGGCCTCCTGCTGCTGAAGCAGGCTGTGGAGGAGCTGACAGTGGGAGGCTGTCCGCTGACCTGCTCCCTGGAGCTGGGCAGCAAGTTCATCTCAGGAGGGGGTCTGGGTGTAAACAGCCTGCCGCCAGTGGGGAAGGCATGTGACCACTGTTCCAGAAAGAAGAGAGACTTGACAGAAGAAAAAGGAGCCAGTGAAACACAGCCAGTGAGATGGCAGAAAGCCGTGGGGTATGCAACGGGACCCCACTTTATAACTGCCCACATCTTTCTCAAGGTAAGGCATAGGATATAGACCCTTAACGTTTTGTCAAATATGAAATTCTATTCTAACACTCAATGATTTTTGGCCTTAGGCTCTCATTGCTCCCGGAGTCTCAACTGGCTGAAGCATTTATTCAACTCAATTTCTTTAAAAGTTGTATAGGAGAGGAGAACATCTTTTTACTTCTCTTCACAGACTTGTTAAAAGACATTAACACTGAGGTATAAGTTATGAATTAATTTCAACACTAAACTTAAAATCTATGAGCAATGATGAATGACAGGAGTGGTAAAAGAAAAAAGATGGGAAGTCAACACCAAACCAATTTGGACTCAGTACTAGGTGTTTGGTCTACTAGATTTTCATATAAAACACATCTGGAAAAGCTGCAAGAAAGACTATATTTCACATATTGCATCTGGTTAAGAAAAGAACAATGAAAAAAACCATCTGGGAAAAAATGCAAACCCAGACATCTAATAATAAAAACATCCTTTTGCAAAGGTGCTTTCCGTATATCATCTCATTTAGCCCTCTCAACAACTCCCTAAAGTAGAGAGATCAGAATTATTGTTATAATCATCATTTTATAGTTGAGTCAACTGATGTTCATTTTAAGTGATTGGCTCAAGTTTCCATAGCAACCAAGCAATAGTACTAGGACTAGTACCCAGAGCTAGTGACTCCAAGTATAATACTCTATCCGTGACTACACCATGCTGTAGGACAACTGCCACCACCTCCCTCCCCTCCGTGGCCAGAGAGATCAGAGAAAAACCTGCTCAGCAGTTCAAATGCATTTCCCATGAGGCAACAGCCATTTGAGAATTAACTTCTTAGAGGAAGGTTTTATTAATTAGCATGGCTTCCCGCCAACAGACAGAATGAACAGAGCTACCTTCTAACACACCCCAGAGATGCAAGAACTCATTTGTGTGTGAACTTGGAAAAGTTCATCGATGAAGCTCTAGACAGGCAACCAGTGATCATTTTTAACTCCAGCTGCGGCAGCAAGAAGAATTTTAGATAGCAAGACAGAAGAAGAAATTAATGAATAAAGGGCTTCCATAGAACAGAGTAGCATTCAGCCCAGGAGTTTTCCTTCCCAACAAAAGTCACTACAACAACATGGAGAAATCAAAGGCATTCATGGGCAGTGATGGTGAACATATTTACAGAACTGGGGCAAAGTGATACACCCAGCATTGATATGGCTTGTGCAATTAGCAATGGAGAAGAGACAAGATTCCTGGTTTGAGAAATTGTGTGTCAACCAAGTTAAATGGATTTCTTTACTCCAGGACTTCCTAAGAGATGAACAGCTTATCAGCAATTTAAGAAATTTTGAATTCGAGCAATAAAATACAGTTGATGTCATTTATAACAACTGCATATAACAATGGTCAGAGAAACTGACCATTCTGGAAACTAGTTCAGTTATGACCAGTATCTGGCCTGTTTGCCTTTGCCCCTCACTCCTGCCCCCACGGCAAGCATGACTAATTAGTCACTGCATGCTTTGCCACTGATTTCAGATACAGCTTCATCATCCTTAAAACAACACTCCAAGAAGCTGCTACCAGTTAGTCATAACCACATTATCAGATCTGACATAAAAAAGTTGGGCATAAACCAGCACAAGATGAAGAAATAGACTAGATATTCCTCAGGTGCAGTAGATGAAGAGGGCCCTGTCCAGGAAAACCTGCTGGCCAATTCTCGCAGGAGGAGTTAAGGGGTAGGGACCAGAATCCATTTGTCATTGTATCCTCAGCACCTAGCACAGTGCCTGGCATGGTAGACTCTGGGTATGTTTGGTGAAGTAATGAATCAACACCAAAAACACGTGATAGTGATGATTTTACATAACCCATAGTTACTGTAATATATATATATATATATATATATAATTTATATTGTAATATATGTAATATAGGTAATGATATATATATATATATTAGCCATTTGGAAAAATATATCTAATTATTCCCTATTATGGGTTCAGTTTCTTTCTGAGCTATTATTTCTGCTATCTTTACAAGGACCCTAATAAGAAAACCTTCTCCAGTATGGTGTAAAGAAGCACCAGGAACCACCAACAGACCTTGGTTTGAATTCTGAATGTACACTTATTTGTTATAGAACTTGGAGAAAACTACTTGACCTCTCTGACCTTCAGTGTCCTCAATAAACAGAGGACAGTAAAATGTACCTTGGAGAGTTGTTATGAGGATTAAGGATTGATTATGCAAAGCAACTAATACAGTTCCTGGTTCTTTTTCTGTTTGTGCCTCTCCTTGTTTCCAAAAGGATTTAAAGTGGTTTAAAAAGTTACCTGCAGTGAAGTAAATAAATTTAAAATGGAGAGGTAAACACTTCAGAGCAAAGGGAAAACAAGCATAATAATAAAACAGTAAACAAGGAGTGAGTTACAGCAACTCACACACAGCAGACATAATCTAAAATGCTGGTGGAGGTGATAATAGTTTATACTAATAACGTTAGTCGTCATGGCTGCTGTCATCATCTTTGCCTGGGAAAGTCCATCCATCCTTCAAGTTTCCATCTGGGGACGAGCCCTACCGGATAATAGACATAATATAAAACCTCAAGAATTAAAACAATGTGGAAATGGTCCATCAGAAATGTTAGTGTGTGATAAAGTTGCATATGTATATGCATAAAGTTTACGATAAAGGTGCAAGATTTTGAAAACCTCAGATACAGATGGAGAAACTAAACCAATGAGAAGTTAAGTCACTTGCTGAATTCACCCAGCTAGTAAATTACACAACTGGGATTTGAATGCAGGCCTCCTGGTGCCGGGGTCCTTTTCATTAACCCCTAAATGTTAATATTGAGTTAAAAAAAGAAAAATGCTGACCAGTAAGTATAACATGCTACCTGTGGGGTAAGAAGAAAAGAGAAAAACAAAGGAAAACTTATTTATGTTTGCCAATGTATGCTTACAGAAATTCTGGAAGGACTCGCAAGAAACTAAGAGCAGTAGTTACCTTTGGAGAGCTTGGGGATGGGCAGAAGTGTAATGGGTCTTGGCGAAGATATCTATAAACAATGGAGGAGGTATATTTGTAAATGTATCTTAAAGATATGCATACATACATATTTGAACTGTATGAATGTATAACCTGATCCCAAATTAAATACAAAAACAGAAAGAAAATGTCCAAGCTGGGCAAGCCTTTTCCAACCCCCTGGTCCCAAGCACAGTAAATCCGCCCTTCTTCTAAGTTCCCTTATCACCTGTGCTTACATGTTTTTCTGGGACGTATCATGCTGCACTGCCCTCATTTATCCTCCGCTCCCCTGCTCCCCTCGCCCCCAGCCACACTGTGAGCTCTTCGGAAGGTAGGGCTCTGTTTCTTTCATGCTTGTATCCCCAGCACAGAGGGCGATCGTCCCCGATGTGTAGGGAACAGCCGGTACACGGGAAAGCGGAAGTGGGAAAGGAGAAGAAGTGGGGCCCACCGGCCGAGTTTGAGGTATTAGCACTATGGAAATGGGGGTGAACTGGGGCCTGCGTGTAACTATGGGTATTTGAAGAGGAAGTGAGGTGAGAGGAACGTACAGCACCCCTCGCAGAAAAGGTGTACCCTCCACAGCTAAGGCAACGGGGTGAAAAGGGTACTGTGGGCCCGTGCTAATGAGGGGGAATGAGGAGGAAGAACCCCCTGCTGAAGAAGAGGTGAAGACGTGAGACTGACCCTGGAAGAGCAAGAAATGGAACGCAAGACTGAGGCCCAGAAGGGAGGGCTCCCAGCCACCAGAAATCCAGCTGAGAACTCTCCGCCCCTCTGACGACTGAAAATGGGGCAGAGGGCACGCGAAAGATTAACACTGGAGGAAACTCCCAACTTGTGTATGCCAACACATTTGGTCTGTTGCTTTTTGTTCGTTTAAAGTCTGCATACACTCGTCCGAGGGCTGAAAGAGGATCCATATTGGGTCAGGGATATATTTTCCCCAATAACTCCCAGATCCCACAGGCAGGGGAGCTGGCCCACTCCAGTCAGACCGCCCCCCGCCCCCATCTAGTGCAAAACTGGGCTTCTGTGGATGACTGTGCATATCCTTATACTATGAGCCACAAAAAAAATATTTCATTATTTGATTGTGTTAATTATCAAAGCTGCACAGATTCAATAGTCCTTATCTTAAAATAAGACACAGACACAGAAAAGAAAAATCTTTTAAATGCAAGACAAATAAAAGAAAAAAAACAATAAAATAAGACACACACACTGGACTAGGTATAAGTGAAGTGAAACAATACCTGAGATTTGCTTCAAAAGAATAACAAAATAGTATGTAAAATTAATAAGTTTGGATTTTCCAAACAGTAGCCCTTAGGGAAGAGAATGCACTTTATGTTAAGGGTGCTTGCCCCTAAGAAGCAAGCCACTTAAATAAAAGAAGTAGAAGCCTGGGTGAGTATAGGAAATGTTTGCAGAAGAAAATTTTAATTCATGGCCTCGGCCCTCAGTGACATTAGCAAATATTGCAAAGTAATAAAAGAGGTCATTAGAAAGGAACTAGAAACACACCTTCCAATGTTAAGAAAAAATTCTGACATCTTAATTATATTCTGCCACCTAGTGACAGAGGAAATTTAACCTACTTCCTTAGCCAGGCTCCAGGAGCAGAGAGGGCCACCCTGCTCCACCTGGACACCAGAGCGTGGTCAGACCACGCCAGGACAAGCCTGATCCCACAAGCGCTGGGTGCACGCTGTCCTCTCTGCTTCTGTTCACAGCTCTAGGAGACTCTGCAAATATGGTCATCAGTCAAAGGAGCTGTTCAGTCCTTGGCCGACAGGCTTCCCCTGGAGCCAGATGGTCTACCCTCTGCCACTCAACACAGTCCACTGGCCCCTGTGCTGTCTCTTGCCCGTTGCTAAGGGCTTCAAGGGGAAACAAACAGCAGAACTGAAAGGTGTGCAGAAGCTGGCCATTTTCATCCTGCAGTTCTACGGTGGGAAGGAAAAGTAAATACTAGTATCTCCTTCAGTGAAATGGGATACCTTTGACTCACAAATCTTTGAGATCACACAAGATGATGGGCACCAAAACTCCTATTAATTTCCAAATACAAATCGAAGGAATGTATGTTTTAAGGGTACATGCAGGACCAATTGCACATGGCCTCTGAGGCGTTTCTTGTCCAGTGAGCTTCGTCTGACTCAAGAGGTGACCCATAATGCATTGTAGGCTACAGGTGGTGGGGGCAGAGCTAGGGCTGGAAGGAGAATTGTGGCCCCTCCCGCACTCTGGACCATAGGGTTTCTATGTATGTAACAGAGCCGGCGTGATTCCTCAGAGGTCGTCAGCGTCCCCCCTTTCATTTGTCAGCCTTCTCAGTTCATTTGCAGACCTTGGTGTTGCAACAGTGACATTCAAGAAGGAACTTGATCCTATACAGACACTCTTCATATGGACAAGATGAAAGAGTGTCAATCGAAGCGACTGGCACCTTGAGGACCATTTTATATTGGCCCAGAGGATCAGCAAGATCTGGAGAGGGAGGTTTTTAAGCTTGAACAGATGTACAGTAAGCCAGACATAAATACATTCCCTAACTACAAATTTGAGGATCCCAAATTTGAAAGCATTGAAAAAAGCCAGTCCTAAAGAAATAAAATTAATCTGGTTTTTTGTTTTGTCTGGATTATTTGTACAACTAATTAGTATCAGACTAAACTTACATTTCACAAGTGTAAAAAAAAATAAGTAGAAGGATATTTGTAGTTATTCATCCTAGAAACTATTTCTATCTTTCATGTCACCCCCTCCAAAGGATTTCAGGGACTTAAAAGAAGAACATACATAATGAAATTTCAAGTTATAAATTAAAGCAGAAACCAAAAGAATGAAAAAGCAGAACACAAACATAATATTGGGTTGCCGGAAAAGTCATGATGCATTTTTGCAACGAAAAACAGAAAAAATACGTCATGACTTTTCCGACAACCCAATAGTTATAAGGAAAAACATAGCTGAGATAAAGTTCAGTGATAAGAATCATCTAGGGAGAATTGGTTACCAAAATATTGATATTCTAGGACCTTCGACTCAAATTGTGGTTCTCAGACCAACAGCATCAACATCGCCTGGGAGCTTTTCAGAAATGCAGAATTTCAGGCCCCACCCCAGACCTATTGGATCAGAATCTGCCTCTTAACAAGATTCCCTGGGTGACTTGTGTACATCAAGTTTGAGAAGCACTGATTCAGTCCTCCCCCACCCTCCCATTGCCCCATGGAGACTCAGATTCAGGAGCCTGTATGTTTTTAATCACCTACAGCTGATTCTTATTAAGCAACTTAAGAAATACTACTATAGGTGAATATCAGATATATTGGGTTGTCGGGAAAGTCATGACATATTTTGTCTATGTTTTTCGTTGCAGAACTGCATCATGACTTTTCCGACAGCCCAATAGTTTGGGGCTTCCTAGTATACAAAGTAAAATCAGAGAAAAGCATAATTAATTCCTCAGTGGCAAGTCAAGCATTTGAAGATATTTGCTTGTGGGACCTTAACAATGAAGCACGTAATGACCCAGTGGAAATGTTCTGATTTTTTGTTGTTGTTGTACCAAATGTTGCAGCAAACATAACTTGCCAAAATTTTATATCTTTAATGAAAGCTGGAAGTTTAGCATCAGAGTAGATGGGACTAAGCTAATAGTCTAGAAGTCAGGGGTCAGCAAATTACCACCTTGCTTTGTAAATAAAGTTTTATTGGCGCACAGCCATGCTCATTGATTTACATACTGTCTAAGGATGCTTTCATTCTATAATGGCAGACATAAATGGTTGCAACAGATACCATATGGTCTGCAAAGCCTAAAATATTTATATCTGCCCTTTTACAGAAAAAGTTTGTCAACCCGTGCTCTGTACAAACCACCCAGGAAACAGCCTGGCTTTCAGTCTTCCATCAGCATCACTTCTCCCACTGGACTTCTGATAGGACTTATAGACTACAGTGATGAACTCATTTTGGGGGTTAGTGGTTGGTAAACTGGCACTCAAAAAAAAAAAAGTCCAGACTTGTTATGTTTGCCAAATTCCATGGTATAAATCAGGGTTTCTCAGTCTCAGCTGGATTTCGGGCTGGATAATTTTTTGTTATGGTGTGCTGTACTTTTCACAGTAGGTATTGAGCAGCATCTCTGGTTTTTACCCACTAGATGTCAGTAGTAAACTCCCAGTTGTGACAAAATATGTCTCCAGAGATGGACAAATGTCCCCTAGGGGGCAAAATCACTTTCATTGAGAACCCCTGGGGTAAATACTCCTGCTGTGACCAATTTCAAGCTACCAGCTTGACATCACTGGCCATGGATGTGGGAAGAGTTGTCACAGTCTCATGAGCCAGAGAGAACCATCACCAGCACACCACTGCCTGAGAACATACTTGCACACATACGAATGTTGTTGCCCTATTTTTAAAATGGAGGTACCTAGCCAAGAGCTCCACCTGAATCAAAAGTTACCACTTCTCCATTGAGATGAACCTACTGGAAAAATTGGTTTTTTTTTCTTCAGGAAGCGGCTTGGCTCATTCCACACAAAATTAGGTTCTGCAAAGCATGGTTGAAATTATTCTGAACTAGAAAACATCCAAAGCAGATGTTAACAGTCACCCCCAATGGTTATTAAAAACTCTCAATAATATGTCAGTAAATCGCACGGCTTCCCAGTGGATTTGGCAAGATGAATTAGCCCCAAGAAAACTGAATGGCTGTGCTTGTTATATGGATTTGGGTTCTGTTTTGTTGTGATTGGTGGTTTTGTTTGGTTTTATTATTTATTGAAATCAATTGAATTTGGGGAAATGTCTGCCAATGATAATGACATTAGCTCTGGAATTCTTCGTATCAAAAGCGCTGACAATGGTTAATTACTCAAAACCAATTACTGAGGTCACTCAAAGGCCATGACATTAAAACCATATCATCAGCCCCCAGGAGGACACTTACCCTCCTGTTCTGGGAGGGCAGACATCAATTTTTATCTAGTTTCAGATTCTTAGGAATAAGGCTATTTCTATTAATCCTGAATTCTTGATGGGTATTAAAATGCAGATTTTGTACAATTACCAATAAGATAGTGTTTGTATTGAGCGCATGGTACTTAGTGTGGCAGAAAAATGGAAGGTCAATAAAGGCTACAGTTACATTATTCTGCCCAGATTTCTGCACAAGACCATTCTACATAGTGATCAGCGTCACCACTTGTGGGGCTTCCTATCCCAGTCCCTAGCTGGGACCTCCCTGGATTCCCTAGATTATTAAAGAGACCGAAGACAGTTTGGCTTATAAAATCATAAGAATTTTATCAACTTTGTGATAGCCGCTGGAATCATGTGATTGACAATGTAACCAATCAAACCCATCTGTAAATTCAAGATCTCATACACACACACACACACACACACTGAACCACTACAGATTTGAGCTTTACCACCAAGCTGGAGCTACTGCTTTGTGATGGTGTCAGCTGATTATTTCATCTCCTTGTGGGATCTTAGCATCTTGTGACATATTGTTAACACTTGTTCACGAGCATCAAAAAAGTATCTATGTGGATCTAGGTGCTCCCAACACCTTGGCATCGATACATTACTTAAATATGCTTGTCCTCTCCTATAGGAAGCAACAATAAATAAGATACACAGCAAAATCTATATATCAAATTTGGGGAAATTGACGAATCCCAACTTGAATTACATAGCACAGCTGCAAAAAATAGAGAAATTCTAATTATCATCAAGTGACCTCATAGAGTGATTTTATATATGCACGTAGGATATAAGAGCTATACATGCACACTGTAGTTTAGGATATGATTGCAACCTTTGCCCTTTAAGCTGGGTGCATGCAACTCACCCCAAATCCATTAGAAATCATCTTTGTATAGCTTACCTCCAACAAATAATGTAGTAAATATGCCTTAAACCCATTGGCTCTACATATACATTTCTGTCCTGAAAACCCAAACAAGCAGTTTCTGAAGAATGAGACTGGAGCAAAAATGGAAGGAAAACACAGCAAACTACTATAAATAAAAATGTAATCTTAGGTGCTAGAAGGCTTCCCTTTAAAAAAACTAAGCGGCTTCTGTTTTGAGTGTACCCAAATTGAATTGTACTTGAGGAGTTAACAATGAAAAATGTTTCATAAAAATCAGAAGTCACCAAAAATAAGAGACTTTGAAAAAATATAGCAAAATCAAATCTTTATCTAGGGCTGTAAGATGGATTTGAGAGAAGTAATTAGCAAGCCCTACCAAAAAAGTAACAATATAAGGTCTACAAAATCTGAGGTAGCTGGAAGAAGTGACTCTTCCAGACATCAGTTGAAATCTTTACTTCCACTGTTCCCATAATTATTTTTGGACTCAAGTTCAAATTCAACATCTTCCAGAATTTATAATACTTGTTTTTTACAAAATGATTGTATCAATCAGGATGGGTTTTATGGGGGTAACAAACAACCTCAACATTTCAGGGACTTAACAAATATTTATTTCTTAACCATATAACCAAAGTGTATTGGTAGGGAGGTTTTAGCCCATCATAATCACTCAGATAATGGAGGTTTCATCTCAACTTGTGCCTCCACCACCTCTGGAGTGTCAGGAAGGAAAGGAACATTCCAATTGCACGCAGCCTCTTGAAGATTCAGTCACATGTCACTTCCACTTGCATTTCATTGGTTGAAGCAAATCACATGACTACATCCAATGTCAAGGAGAGTGAGGATAGAAAGGGGAACTGAAATAATGGTAAGCAGCCCTAGTGACTACTACAGTGACAGGATGTATTTTAAAATATAAACGTAAGGACTCCTTGAGTCACTTCCCACTACTTCCCCCTTTCAGCTATATAGAATTCTTTGTATGTATAAGGCAGACATAGATACTTTAGATACCATAAATCCTCATAAACCTCACCAGAAGAACAATTCAAATGTGCTGCCAAAAGATAAACTTTGAGCCCCAGTTAAATGTTCTAAGGAATCCAACACTGAAAGGAAGTGTATTACCCAGGACTCTTTGGGCTCCAAGAGATACAATAGAAATTCAACTCGAACTAGCATGGGCAAAAATGTTGTAACCAAATTTAAAAAGAGCCATGGCGTACCAGGCCTCAAACTGAGGCTGGATTTAGGAGCTTACATACTGTTAGTCCCCCTTCTCTCTGTTTTTCATCTCTGCTGCTCTCTGCTTTGTCAGCGTCTCTTTCCCAAGCTGGCTTCTCCAAACAGGGGAAGAGAAAGGAAATATGACCCCAGGGAGCTCTAGGCTACAACCAGCAAGGAACTGAGAGCCCTTCCTCACCAGCTCCACTTAGACAAATCCTAGGAAAACCACTGAAGCTGCAAAAAGAGTGCTCTGGCTGCTGTTTGGAGAATAAATTGGATAGAAGCAAAAGCAGAAGCACACTTGACCCTGTTGGTCAGCTCCTTAATGAAATTCTCTCTTCCCTTGTGTTCTGTGACACAGAAACATCATGGGTCTATAATAGTGGCTAAGAAGCCCTTGAGGTTCATATCTGTTGTAGCCATAGATCATCTCCTGGGTTCTTCATTAACTGCAAACACCGGGGGCAAGAATCCAGAGTATTGCTCTTCTGATCCTGATGCTGGAACTCAAGCGGAAATTTTCACAGACTGATCCTGGGATATCTCTCCACACTTAAATCCAAACCTTACAGTTTTACCTTACTTCTTACTTCTCTCCTGAGCCTGCTGTGACTACTCTGCTCAAAAACATCCACAAGTCCTTACATTCACTGATTTAAAACACGAAGTCTGAGGTCCTCCACAATATTGCTTCAATTTACTTTTCTACACAGTATTTCCATTTTTATTACCCAAATATAAATGAGCACCTTTTCATAAAAGACTTTAAAAATTCAGAAGTGCGCAGAGAGAAAAAGGTGGTAAGCACCCCCTGGGACCTTCTAGCCTCCCCCATTCTCCTCTCCAGAGGTGACCACTCTCACCTGTTTGGCAGGTATCTTTCCAGTCCCCTTTCAACGCATTTATCATACACATGTATAAAAATGTGGAAGTCTCTTTGTATAAAAGTAACAGGAATCATATAATATGTATTGTTTGACCAGTTGCCAAATGGTATAACAGATATGGTATTATTAGTTAACAATATGCCTTAACTTTCCATTTCAATGTGTATAGCTCTGCCTCATCCTTTTCAAGGACAAACTAGTACTCATAAAGTGGATGCATTATCGTACAGGTCCACAATCCTTTATGTGCAATTCCAAATTCCAAACATTCTGAAAACTGAAAGTTTTTGCAAAGTTTGCAGCAAACTCATTTGGTGGTAAAACTTGACTTCGGGCTGGCCGAATTGCACGTTGGTTAGGAGTTGGCTTGGGACGCCAGCTCTGAGCAGCAGGGCACCGGTTCGGATCCCACATTAGGGCCAGTGATGTTGTGCCCTCTACAGCTAAGATGGTGAACAACAGCTCTACCTGGAGCTGGGCTGCCGTGAGTCGCCGGTGATGGTGTAGGCTGCAGTGGGGCTGGTCGGCAGCGGGCCTGAGCTGCCATGAGCCGCTGTGAGCTGCTGTGAGCGGCTGTGCAATGGCTGGTGGGCGACTGCCTCACCTGGGAAGAGCACAATGATAATACCAACATGGACCAGTGAATCGACGTCCTCCACAACTAGACTGAAGAACAAAAGGACAGCAACTTGTCTGTTCCCCTTCCCTGATTCCCTAACGCTGTTCCCCTCCCCAATTCCCCAATAAAATCTTAAAAAAAAAACAAACCAAACTTGACCTGAACTTACATGAATCTTTTTAGAGTCTTTACTTATCACATACAGTGAACAGTCATAATTTTCATTGCAGAAATAATTACGTGTTTGACTAGGCAGTGTGGCCCCAGACTCCACTTGTGATGTTGCGTAATAAACAACAAAAATCCTGAATTATGAAACACCTCTGCCACAAGAGTTTCAAACAAATGACTGTGACTCTATAGTTTCGGGTTTTGGGTCAGAGTGTATGTGGGTGTGTGTGGGTGTGGATGTGTGTGTTTGCAGTTTCTTAAGAAAAGTTTATGAAATGTGTAAAACTTATTAATAAGAAACATTTATTGTGTGCTTATTATATACCAGACACTGCTCCAGTGCTTTCCATAAACTAATTAATGCAATCCTCACAACAATACTATAAAGTATCATTATGATCTACCCTTTACAAACAAGAAACACTGAGTCGCAGCGAAGCTAAGTAATTTGTGGAGCTTCTACAGTTAGTAATTCACAAAGCCAAAACTGAAAGAAACCTAAACCAGTGTGGCCCCAGAAGTTTGCGCTCAATCCATCATGCTATTTTGCCTTTATGCCCTCTGGGTAGAGTATAGCGAGTACCTAGTCAGATCTTAACATTTGTCCCATTTGCTTGACATCATTAAAAAAAAAAAATCCTTACAAATATATTTGAAATCACTGGGTACCTCTATCCAATCCTATTCCCTTTCTTCCCAGAGGTAACCACTGTTTTCATTTTGGAGTTTATCATTGTTTGCATGTTTTTTGTACTTTTACATAACAATGTATGGTATTTTTTTTCATGTTTTAAACTTTACATATAACTGAAAAAAAAGGCTCATAGGACTTCAAATTACTAATATTCTATTTCTTAAACTGGATAGTGTCTGAGTGTTCGTGTCATTGTCACTCTTTAAACTGCACATGCATTTGGTGTTTTATATGTATAATGATTTTAAAAGTTTTAAAGGTTAGTATTAATATTGTACAATTAAAAATTGTACCCAGTTACTCAATCAAACCCTAATATAGTGTTGCTATGAAGGTACTTTTTAGATATGATTAACATCCATAATCAGTTGACTTTATGTAAAGGAGATTATCCTGCATAATCTGGGTGTGTCCTATCGAATCAGTTGAAAGGCCTTAAGAACAGAGCTGAGATTTCTGTGAAGAAAAAGGTATTCCCTCTGCATATTTCAGACTTGCCTAGCCAGCCCTCCTGATCACATAAGTCAATTCCTTGAGACAAATCTTTTTACACACACACACACACATACACACACATATCCTACTAGACACATATCCTACTATATATCCCATGGGTCTGTTCCTCTGGTGGAACCATGGCTGAAACAGGGCAAGAAAAATACTGGAAAATAATGGACAAAAGCTTCCCAAATTTGGTGAAAAACATTAAGCCACAGATCCAAGAATGTCAACAAACCCCAAATAGGATACACAAAAAGAAAATCACAGTTAACACAGTTCAAAGCCAAAGATAAAGAAGCACCTTATCAACTCACATTGGTGGGATGTATAGTAGAGAATCAGATTTAGGTTGTCTTCTGAACTCTTCTGTAAGACCTGGATGGCAAGCCCTCCTGGAGAGACTTCAGAATCTCTAAGGCACTGGTCCAATTTAAATAATCTAAACTTGGATTGGTAGTTAGATCCTGAGGCACATCTAAGCCCTGTGGGTAAATGGCAGGTGCTTCCCCCCCAAACGGAAGGAAATTTAGATGTTGAAGGTTTAAAGATCCCATACCTTAGGATGGGATCAAGGGCAGGAACTGCTATTAAGCACCGAGATACAATGCACCTCCTAAAACTCTCCCCCAGCACTTAAGCTACCCAGCCAGTCACTGGGAGAGCTGGAGCACTGCCCTCCCCCTAACCCTTGTCATCCGAAAGCTGACTTTGTGGCAAGGAGCAGAGAAAGCATGCATTCCCAATGTTCTACAAATTCAGGAAGAGAGAATTAAAAAGGTCCTGAGCCACCATGTTCAGTCCCTTTGCCCAAGCTCCCCAATCATGTCAATTACTCCTCCTCTCTCGGGAAGAATGAGAAAAGAAATAGAAATGTTCTACCATGGTTGTGGAGTTGAAATTGATTGTACATTTCTTAAAGTCAGAAGACTGACATAAAGGTGGCCGGTTAGCTCAGGTGGTCAGAGCGCAGTCTCATAACACCAAGGTTGCCAGTTCGAGCCCCACATGGGCCATGGAGCTGCGCCCTCCACAACTAGATTGAAATAATTGCTTGACTTGGAGCTAATGGGTCCTGGAAAAACGCACTGTTCCCCAATAAAATTTAAAAGAAGGAGAAGGAGAAGGAGAAGAAGAAAAAGAAGCAGCAGCAGCAGCAGCAGCAGAGGAAGAAGAAGAAGGCGGCGGCGATTGACACATAAACTGCATCTCTCACAATCGCGAGCATAGAACTGGACATACAACAGACAGTGAGCAAACATGTATTAATATCAACTTGACCATTCTATACTTACTGTGTGTGTACGTGTTATGAAGACTAAACATAATTTTAATATATCCTAATTTTATCTAATATTTGAACAGTGGCCTACCATTTATAAAACATTTCTGTAAATATTATCTTATTCAGTGTTCACAGCAGCCAGTATCATGAAAGAGGAAAATGAGGCTCGAGAGGTGACACAACTTGGTCAAAGTCACACAGCTAATCAGAACCAGGGTCGAGGCTGAAATCCACGGGCTGTGTCTCACATCCAGTCTTGTCTCTAATCATACCGTGACTGCCTCACTATTGCTCTTTCTTTGTTAAGCATTTTGACCTCCTTAAAGAAGAGAAGGATGTTGCGCATGAAGACAGAGGCAGCAGCTGTATCTCCGGCTGTCTGAAAAGCCTCCACCAGGTTTGGCAACAGCTGTCTCAGCTTGACATCTCACTGGGTTCCTGTCAGAGCCCCACCTTGGGGAATGACAAGTTTAATGAAGAAAAATCCAGCCTTCCACCTGAACTCCTAGGTTTGCAAATGCAACTGACATCTGACAGGCTTGGTGTCCCTCGCTGTAGGGAATGGGGTGACCCCAGCCTCTCAGCTCATAGATTATGTGTTTGGCAGCTTTCTCTGCAATTGGCTGGCAACACTTGTGCCCTCTCCAGATCTTCCTTTCTGGTCCCAATGCTAATTTAGATGCAATTCAAACAAACACTTTCTGAGTGTTTCCTATATGCCGGGCACTGGGGACACGTATAAAAAGATGAGTAACGCACTATTCCTGCCTTGGGGGCACTCAAAGTCCTACAGAGGAGTCAGAAAGTTTACACTGCCAGTGTCTCTATGGAGACAATCCGCATTGCCATAGCGAATGGGCCCCTTTTGAAAAGAAAAACCCTAATGAGTCCGCTCAAAAAATTAAATACCATGTTAATTTCCTTTGGCAGGAACAACAGAGTCAAATGCCAGTAAGAATCTCAGAAGGGCAAGGGGAATCCACAGCTGTGGAGGGGGCATTTTGAAATTAGTGTTTGAGAACCGGGACCCTGCTTCCTCTCATCTTAAAAAATAGAACAGTGATGAGCCTGAGGAAGGGCCGCGTGAAAGCATGGGGTGTATTAGGGGGAAAACAGCGGGGCCAGGTACTCGGGGGACAGTATACAAGAAGCGAGGTTAGAAGAAAAGGTGGTGAGGGGGCTTCAATACCATGCCAATGATGTTCAGAATATTTGTAAGTTGGGCTGGGGTTAACATGATTAAGGCATGTGATTTAGAAAAACGATACTAGCTCTTGGGAGACTAGCCAGAGGGAATGCTAGAATGTCCTAAGTGACAGATGATGAGGGCCGGACCACGGAGGTGGAAATGGAAACGGGAAGAACTGGGAAGACAATTCGGAAGTGGAATAGGGAGGTCTGGGTTCAAGAGAGGTGAAGATATCTAGCTATGTGACCCGGCACGTGGGACGGTCTGAACTGAGACAGGAAAGCCAGAAGAAGAGGTGGAGAAGGTTCAAGAAGCACTGAGTGTGCTTTAGACTGGATGTGCTCAATGTGAAGTACAGCCAACATCCAAGTGAAGAGACTTAGCGGGCAGACAGAAAGCACAGCCCAGGGATGTGTCGCAGGCTCACAGATGAAGCCATGCGAGTAGATGAGACTATCCAGGAAGAGGGCACAGAGAGAAGGGAGGCAAGTGAAAACAAGGCCCTCAGGGACACTGACATGTAACAGCCAGGTCAGGAATCAGAAACAGGAAACAGAGCAGTCACAGGAGGTCAAAGGAGACCCAGGAAACAGCAAGCCAGCGAAGAAAGGGTGAGCAAATGCTGCAGTGAGGCCATGGGAGATTCAAACTAAGACTGGGCCTCTGGGTTCCCTCGGAAAACTGAAAGGTCATTAAATCTAGAAGAGGAAAAAAAAATAGGAAAGGAATAGATGAAACAGGATTGACAAAACGTTGATTGTTGCTAAAACTGAGCCATGAGTATAGGGTGTTTATTATAATGTCTCTACTTGTATATGTTTGAAAACTTTTTCCAAACTAAAAACAAATTAATACATCAAAAGAGTAAAATCCAAAGTCATTACTGGCTTCTACGATTAGGGTTTCAGATGTCTATGGAGTAACGAATGGGAAACAAAGAGGAGGCAGCTGGTATCGAATGTCATATTTTGGACTTTGCTGGTGATATGGTAGAGTGTTGGGGAGGAACTGAGCCCTATTGTTCACTCAGTGTCGCTGCAGAAGACAGATGACACTGTTAGGATGATTCCCCAAGGGTTGTTGAGTAAAGGGAATATTTATGGCGTGAGAGCAGGGTGTAGGAAGAGCACAGGAATACCACACTAATTCTGGTGCAAGTGGCAGTGGGGTGTTTCCTCCCTTTGTCACACAATCCTGGTGGAATGCAGCAATAAGCATGTGTTTCTCACGGTTACGCGGCTTGACTAGAGGTCATCTGGCTCAGCATGGGGCTCTGCTTCAAGCTGGTGTCCAGCTGGGCTTGGCTCCTCTCTGCAGATCAAGCTCTGGTCTATTCCAGATGGGTTCTTTCTGGGGCCCAGACTGAAGGGGCAGCAGTGCCCAGAAGAAGCTCTTCTCATGGAGATGGCAGATGCCCAAAAAGGCACACAGACACAGGATGCTTCCAAAGGTGTGGGCTTGACACTGCCAAAGACAGTTGGCTCCACCCACATTCCATGGACCAGAGCAAGTCATCCAGCCAAGCCCACAGGAAGGGGAAATACACCCCTCTTTTCACAGGAGCAACTACAAAGTCACATCAGGCAGGGTATGGATACCAGGAGGGGCGGAGAATTGAGGCCAACACACCAATCAATCACACACTGAAGGGTCCGGGAGGGAGTGCTTAGCAGCACCCAGGAAGAGGCCTGAGATCAGGGCCCCCTTGAGAGGAGCGCTGACCCTCCATCTCAGGGAACCTGAGGAGATCCCACAGGGAGGGCGCCAGGGGGACAAATGTCCTGACCTCCCCAGGTCTCCTGCCCAGTTTTCTCACTTGCTGGAGCGAGCTGGAAGCCAGAAAGCCAAGG
The DNA here is from genome assembly GCF_001890085.2 of Hipposideros armiger. Lineage (NCBI taxonomy): Eukaryota > Metazoa > Chordata > Mammalia > Chiroptera > Hipposideridae > Hipposideros > Hipposideros armiger. The sequence continues at coordinate 334,403 of NW_017731908.1, read as the reverse complement.
AACCCTCGGATGGGATCCAAAGAGGCCCACCTCCCAGGGCAGGTAGCAGTGTGGGGAAGAGGAAGGTGAGTCTGGAGGGACAAAATGAGGATCTGGGCACAGCACTGGCCAGCTACCAGAAGAGAACAAAGTGAAGGCGTGGGCAGGCTAGTAGGAGAGGCTCAGCATGCAAACAAACCCTCCTCTTCCTCTAGTACAGGCCAGGAAAACGGAGGACCTGAGGCCACAGAAGTGGCAGGAGTCTCCAAGTGGCCTGCACTGCCGCCATGGGCATCTGCGCCAGGGGGATGGGCAGACACCAATCCGTAGGAGAGGTTTTTTTCTTCCTGCAAGAAAGAGACACAGCTGGAGGTGGAAACAGGCAATTAAGACTGATTGTCTGACTCAGCAATAAAATTAGGCTGTGACAGCTAATGATTGTCAGGGAGCCCAGAGCAGGAATCAGTGCGGAGAAGGACAGAGGACCAGAGAGGGGTTCTGAGTCCAGAGGCCCTATCCAGGGACCACCTCCTAAAGGGGCATCTTTTACTGGGACTGACCCACACTCCCCTGCTAGACTCAAAGGATGCTCTTGACGCTTGTGCTGGGTATGTTTCTGGGGACAAATAAATGTAGGATAGAGCCCATGTAATAGTAACAATCAACAGCAAGTTTCTAAATACAGTAAATGTATTATTTTTATAAGCAAAGAATCCTTACTATTGGGAGGGGGAGAAATGAGCCCCTCAAACTAAGTTCTAGGTTTTGTATGTCCAGAGCTCCAAATCAGGGCTCACTTGCTTTACTAGGCCACCAAAAAAAATTGAAGGTGCCCCAAGCACGTATTAGAAAAGTATTTAAATGGTAGATTATAGTCGTCAAGAGCATGGACTCTGGAGCAAACTGCCTGCATTCAAATCTCTTGCTTGGGGGCTTACTCAAGCCATGAGCCCCGGCAAGTTACTGAACCTGTGCCTGGGTTTCCCCATCTGTAAAATGGACATGATAATAATAATACTGCCTAGAGTTGTTATGAATATAATGAGTTACCAGGTATGAGCAGTTACTAGAGTAAGATTTAGACAATGTCCTTACCTTCGGCCACTTCACCCTGTGTCACCGGAGCCTGGGGACAGAGCGTCCCAGCCTCTCCCTGAGTCTAGCACGGAGCGCCTCTGAGCCAGGCTTGCTCTATCATCTAAGGCTGGAACCAGGGGAGATTTCCTTTCTCATGAGCGCTCTGACCAACCAACCAGCACTGACGCAAGGTTGAGGAGAACAATTAAAGGAGTGTGAAAGAGGCACAAGCAGCTGAAGGGACTCAGCATTTTATTTTTTTAATATGGAATACTTCAGGAATTTGCATGTCATCCTTGCGCAGGGGCCATGTTAATCTCTGTATCGTTCCAATTTTAGTATATGTGCTGCCGAAGCAAGCCCGAAATTCAGCATTTTAATGAAAAGCATAACGAACCTCCTGGAATGGCATTAGTCCAAGGAAAAGGAGGGGTTCGGCAAAGGCAGTTCGTGCTCCGTGGCTGGGCACCTCATCAGTTGTTGAGTCTCCCTGTATCCCTGAAGCCTTCTCTCCCTGGGCTTACAGCTTGGGGTCTGTCTCCTCCATGTCTCTCCCTCTTTCTCTCCTTTCTTTCTCCTTCTTCACCTTTCCCTCTATCCAGTCTGCCTCACCTCCCCCTCTCTCTTTAAAGCTTGCTTCCCTAAACCAATAGGCTGGGGCCTTCTAAGAAGAGTAAGAGACCCCAGGAGTGTATGTGCGCAGAGGGACCGCCAGGGAGAAGGCGGCCATCTGAAAGCCAGGAAGAAAGGTCTCACTAGCAACCAACCCTACTGGCAACTTGATCTTGGACTTCCAGCCTCAAGAACTACGAGAAAATAAATGTCTGTTGTTTAAGCCAGAAACAAAACAAAAACTGCTTTTTACATGTGTTTTGGCCCTTGGTTGTCTGTGGATCCATAATTCTCAGTACACACACAATTATTTTTTCCTTTCAATTATAACATCTGGGATCTATTTCAGCTCTGTCACTAACACACTGTGTGATGTTCAGCAACGATAATAATAGCAAACAGATATGCTTAATGTGTGTCACTCACTCTTGTAAGTGCTGTGTATTTGAAATTAACTCATTTAGTTGTCAGGGCAACCCATGAGGTACAGACTTTGATTGTCATTATCTTTGTCTGTGGTAAACTAGATTACTATTCACCAAATATTTTGGTTTCTCTCCCTGCAATGTTCCTGCCTGTAGCAGATTTAAACATTCCCATCTTGTTGGACGAAGGTGTCATGTGTCATTTCCAGGAAGAAGCTTTAAAATCCAGTGCATGTCTTGCCATGTTCTCTTTTAACTGTGCCATGATGGCTGGCAGTGTGCCAGCTAGTGACTGCGCTGCCAGCCTGGGTCTGAGGATGAAGATGACATGGAGCAGAGCCAAAGCCGACTCATGAAGGACATGCAGTGTAAACAAGAAGGAAACATTTGTCGTCTGTCATTGAGATTTTTGGAGTTGTTTGTTACTGCAGCATAACCTAGCCTCTCCTGACTGATGATACTCATCGTCACGTAAGGAAACTAAAGCACATTTAGAGAACGTCAGGGGTCTGGCTCGAGACTGAGCTCCTAACCACCACGCATAGTATCTCAATGAGCCTCAGTTCCTGGTTTAGGAGGTAGGTATTCTGTACCCCAAGTGAAGGCAACGAATGCTATGTTTCTTTCAGTCCCATCCGTCTAGTTCTCACTGATTCCATTGCCTGCTTGTTTTTAGCATGAAATATGTTAGGCAGATTTATTTTACAGCTGATGCTGGTAAAGCTCAAGGAAACTGAGGCATTCACCGCTGCCTATGGATGTTCGCATCATGTTTATAACTAGGGATCCCTGTTATCCATGTTCCCAGCTCAAGACACCCTGAGGGAAAGAATCCCTAACCCTCCACATCTCCCCACCGAACTTCCGAGCTTCAGTGTTTGGGGAAGGATAATAATTGCTATGCTTTATGGACTATCTGCCATGCTCCAACCACCACACGAATATGATTTCTAATTCTTAAAGCTACACTACAAAGCAGGAATTATTCCCATTCTTCTTGACGAGGACACTGAGGTCCAGTAGCACTAACTAAGGTGCCTGAGGTCACACACCTCGCATGTTTTAGGCTCCTGGTCCCACTTCAGAGCCATCTGACATGAAGGCCTGTGTCCTTTCCACCGGGCTGCTTGTTGTAGTAAGCATTGCTCCAGCAGGCCTTCTCTTTTATCATCTGTGACCCGGGAGGTATCTGAGTCTTTCAGCATATTCTATGCTAAGTAATATTTAAAATGCTTCTGAAGAAGGATGTAAAGAGGAGGCAAGCTGAATCTAGGCAAATTCCTAGGAAAGCCTTAATGTAACAACGATAACAACAACAACAAAAAACTGGCTTGAAAAACAAGTAAAACAGCCAAAGCAGTTTGAGGTTTTGTATTTAAATAATAAGACTGAGCATAGAGCTGAGGAGTCTTTGATTCAACCTTTCTGAGCTCGCGACCAAATCTTAATGAAGCAAACCTCAGTGGGAGGCATCCCAATTAGCCCTATTTTCCAGATGATCTGACCAGGACCCCAAAGACTGATTTTCTGTCCCTGGTGCTCATCTGGGAACAAAATTAACCCTATTGAGAAACTATGCATCAAATATCACATGTACAAATAACTGCCTGCTTTTTCACAACAGGCTTATGTTGAACCATTGATCATTGCTGTCTTTCAAATTTTTTTTTTTCTGATAATCAGCCAATTTATAATCTAAAGTCAGGCGTTGTCAGGCCTGGTCTTAAAAAAAAAAGTGTCATCATAATTATTATTTGGTAGTACCATCTGAGTCAGGTTTTTAAAAATTAAAGGCTTTCTTGTACTTCTGGAAGCTACTTCTTCTGGAATATTGTGTCCTCAAAACAACCCCTCCCAGCATGGCCTCACAAATACCGAGTCATTAGTGTAGCCTTCTCAAAACCTTTTCTCCTGCATGATCCCATTTTCAACCCCCGCCCCCCAGTCATAATACCCCCTTATTCACACAGCTGCCACTCACAGAATGCCTACAATATGGCAGGCCTGCTGGCAGATGCTGTGAAAAATGCAAAGCTATACAAGGCACAGCCCTGCCCTCACCACTCAGTCTCAAGGGCATTGAATAAAAATCAGTACTGTTACGTGATCTTAACAATTGCAAGCCAGGTAGGGTATTTTGCTTCTAGAGAGAAATCAAGGTTCCATCCACTCCGCCAAGCCCACGTTTTATCCCCACTATCAAGGAAATGATGATATGAATTGATCAGGTTTACTATTTCTTGGGCCAGAGTGCCAGGAAGTGATGTTTTGGTTATAGAAGGAAAGAAACTAAGTGATGAGGCCCCCTGGGCTCTTTCTGGACTCTGCAATCTCTCTCTCCCTGGACTAGGAGTAAGAGAGGCCTGGGGCTACCTCCCTGCTGGGAAGGACCTCCTGTTTCCTGAAGTGGAACCAGAGTGGAGCCCAGGGGGAGGCCACTAGGCCTCCCTAAACTGACAAAAGGCTTTCTTGCAATTCCATGGGAGATGACATTAGGACATGAGCTGTTGAGAGAAATTGTCCAAAATGTGATAAATTCAAGAGAGCACAGCCTGTCCTTTCAATGTCATTCTGAACCACTGTTTAACAGGCCTATCCAAGAATTACTGGATTTGTCTTGAGAAGGTACCATTCTATGAATATGCTATTCACTATTAATTAAGGCTCAGGCTCAGTAACATTTCCTGTTAACGTGTCGATTTATGATTTGTAGAGATGCAGGTGATTTCTGACTAGTAGAGAAGATAAACCCAAACGTTTTGGTTTTGTTGCCCTGTGGGACACTAAAGCAATTTTGTATCTAACCCAGTGATACGGGGGGGGGGGGGTTGTGCCAAAAATATATATACAAGCGGACACTTTGGTCAGCATTGCTCTAGCAGTAGTTCGCTGTAATCAGAAGTGCCTGGGGCCGGCCGAGTGGCGCGTTGGTTAAGAGTTGGCTTGGGAGCATGAGCGCTGAGCAGCCCGGCCACCGGTTTGGATCCCACATGAGAGCCAGTGACACTACATCCTCTACAGCTAAGATGGTGAACAACAGCTCGACCTGGAGCTGGGCTGCTGTGAGTCGCCGGCGACGGTGTAGGCTGCAGTGGGGCTGCCATAAGCTACCGTGAGTGGCTGGCAACCAGCGTGAGCTGCCATGAGCCACTTTGAGCGGCCGTCCAATAGCCAGCGGCCAATCTGCCTCAGCTGGGAAGAGCGCAATGATAGTACCAACATGGGCCAGTGAATCGACGTCCTCCACAACTAGACTGAAGAACAAAAGGACAGCAACTTGTCTGTTTCCCTTCCCCAATTCCCCAATGCTGTTCCCTCCCCCAATTCCCCAATAAAATCTTTAAAAAAAAAAGTGTCTGGATGCTGATGGTAACCACTTTAAGCACCTCTTGTAATTGCAGAAGTCAAACGTGACTTGTATTCATCTTTTATTAAGGGTGTATAGTGAGTATTACAATATTAATACAGTTTTCCTTTCTTAAAAAGTGTATACATCTTTTTGGCACCCTCTGTATATTAGAACTTGTATGCTGACAGAGACCGGAGACCGATCAGTGATAGGCAGAAGCCCTTTGCCTGGCCTTGGCCTCTGGCATTTCTGTCCCTTGGGAACCTCAAAGGGGAGCGGCTGTGGCAAGAAAGGATTCCAGTATATGGGATCTTAGATTCCGGCCAAATACCCCCTCCATGTCATCGAAACAAGACCAGAAGCGATATATTGTAAACATCAGAAGTTTAAAATCAAATTATGTGCACCAAGATACATAAAGTAGTATTGGATAATAACCCAAAATATAGACTAAATATCCATGAGTTTATGCTGATATAAATAAATGATTGAAGAAATAAATAAGTGGGGGAGAAGAGAGAAATCTCCTATGCAGAAGAATCCCAAATAACTTATGGAGACCCTCTGCCCTTAAGGATGGGAAGAATAACTTCCCCCTCCTTAAATCTCTTGATTGTGGCAAATGTACCAAGCTAATAGATAATATGAATAATAGGAGAAACTGTGGGGTATACAGAATCTCTGTATTATTTTCACAGTGCTTCTCTAAATATAAAACCATTCTAAGATTAAAAGTTTATTTAAAAATAAATCATAATACCATATACAGATTTTTTTAAAAATCAGATTGAATCCCAATTCCACAGCTTATTGACTGTGACCTCTGATAAGTCATTTAACCTTTCTAAGTCTCATCCAGAAAATGATGATATTATCTACCGCACAAGACTCTTATAAGGCTGACAAGCAAAAGAACCTGGTTCTCTCCACCTTGACTTCAGGGCTGTTCAAATGCACTTGCATGAACCTGGAGAGTGTGGGGTGGTAATGCACTCTAATTTGCCTGGAAACTCATCTCCATTGCATCTTCTCGAGACACTCTTTAGCAGTGCCAAGTAATGGGCCCAGCCAGCATAAAGCTAGATAAATGTAACCTCAGCAATTTCCAAAACACATCCCCACTGGCCTCCCAGCCTCTGAGGTTCTTTCTTGGTCTACAAAGAAGGGAGGGTGGTGTGCAAAATGTGGTTGAGTTTGTCTGGGCTTGCAAAGAACAAAGCCTGAGTGGGGTATGTGGGCAGGGGAGCCTGGCCTCCCTTAGAATAAGCCAGAAGGGATTTGGAGGGTGATTAGCTAAAGAGAGGAGCCAAGCCTCTCGCCTAGAAGCTTCTGTTTGGATGGGGTAGTCAGACAGTACACATGGGGCCTGGAGTTCGGGGAGCAGGCTGCTGGACAGAGCTGAGGCACTCCCTGGCATGCCTCTCAGGGCCATGAATTGGACCGCGGGAGGATGTGAGACTTTGATAAGCTGTCCCCTCACAATCTTTCATTTTTTCTTATCCTGTGATTGTTAATGCAGTGTTACTGTGTGCAATAGGTTTCTCATTACACATTTTAGGGAACTTTGGATGTGGTGGAACTGTCCAGTTGGATCTGCTGTACTCTAAAGAGGCTCCTGTGCTCTAAAGAGACTCCTGTGCTAGGTTGGCATCAATATTTCCATGGTTTTATTCATCAGGATTCAACCAACCAGATGCTTTCTCAGAAAGGGAGTTCTTACACATGCCTGTTTTACCAGAGAGCTACACCAGAGGGCAGTATGGGTGCTCTGTTTTGGAGACGCCCTTTGTTCCTAGAGTGTCCAGCTGAGTAGTGGGTATTCTCCTGGTGTTTTCCTGAGGAATGAAAGAGGAAGGTAGGTGTATTCATTTTCTATTGCTGTCTAACAAATAACCACAAATATGTAGCTTGAAACCACACCCATGTGTCAGCCCCCAGTTCTGTAGGTCAGAAGTTGATTGCTTTCACAATCACAGATAGGAGGCAACAGTAGGTGTGGCTGGTTGGGAGGAGTGATCTAAGAAACTTGTCTTTTACATTTGAGCCATAAACTTGGCTAGTGAACGCTCTCATGCTACAGTCACTTTAGTCAAAGGAAAAGACAAGGACAGGGTTCGCAGTGTTTGTGGAGAGTACCTGAGAGCAGCTGAACTGGGATTTTGCTAAATTTACAAACTTTCCTGGGTGTTCCTGAAACCTGACTTTAGATCAAAGTTTCATTTCCTGTGACAGGACAGTTGGGACTGCGTTCAATTCAACAACACACTGAAATTTTTCTAAGTCTCAAAAAAAACACCTCCTGACTCTAGAACTTTTCTTCTGTGGTCTATACCCCTTGAGGCTGCTCTTTGACTGTTCTCTTTTCCAAGTTTCCCTGGAAGAAAATGAACCTTTCAGGGCTTCAAAATGAAAAAGCAGTCAAAATCCTCTCTCTACTTTTTGTTGCTGTTGCAATAGACCCATAAATGTTACCTACGCTAAATGGAGAACCCCCAAGGGTTTAGTTGTACTGTTCCCAACCTATAAGGCAGAGAGCCTAGGGCCGGCCTAGTGATGTGTTGGTTAAGAGTTGGCTTGGGACGCCAGCTCTGAGCAGCAGGGCCCCGGTTCGGATCCTACATGAGGGCCAGTGATGCTGAGCCCTCTACAGCTAAGATGGTGAACAACAGCTCAACCTGGAGCCGGGTTGCCGTGAGTCACCAGCGAGGGCATAGGCTGCAGCCCCTGCTGCAGTGGGCTGCTGTGAGTGGCTGGAAGCCAGCGTGAGCTACCAAGAGATGCCATGAGCGGCTGTCCAATGGCCGGCGAGTGACTGCCTCACCCGGGAAGAGCGCGATGATAATACCAACATGGGCTAGTAAAGCGACATCCTCCACAACTAGACTGAAGAACAAAAGGACAGCAACTTGTCTGTTCCCATTCCCCAATTCCCCAATGCTGTTCCCCTCCCCCAATTCCCCAATAAAATCTTTAAAAATAAAAAAGACAGAGAGCCTGAGGCCTGCCTTTTCTTATTTTCTCAAACATGCTGCATTTTCCATTTTAAACAATAGAAGCAGCTGAAGGCAGGTCCATGTTCTCTCTTAGCTGGAGACTTCTTTTTTTTTTTAACTTTGTTAACCAAGTAGGAATCTTTACTTATTTCTTACTTGGTATTTAAGATATATGGGCTTTTGCTGCTCAAATTTGGTTCTGAAGAAGCATGTGCATTTAAGTGGTATCCTTGGTTCCAAGATGTCAGGAGAGGCCGGATACCCTCTCCTGACTCCTTGGGATCCGAGTTACCAGGCAGTCATGAGAGAAATGGTGCGTGAATGAGCTCTTCAAAGAGAAATTGTGAATACTCCCCTTTCTGCTTCTCTCACTAATAGTCCCGCTTATAAGACACGGTTGTTAATCTACAATGGGAAGCGGGTGCTAAATCTGGTGGACAGTGGAGAAGATGTTACAATGAGGGAAAAGGAATTAACCTATAAAAGCTTTGTGGGGAAAGGCTTATGACTTCAGTTGACTTTGAGACACTTCGTTGCCTACTTCTGTGCTGCCAGCTGGCTTCGCATGGACCATAAAGTCTCCAAAAATACTTTGTGTGAGATTGTTGTGTGTCTTCATTAATTTACCCTGGTGACTTCAGATGTGGCATCACTCCACAAGGAGAAGTAGAGTCCCAGGACAGACATGTAGCCACGCTCATTGGATCACCAACACCCACATTGTCACAAACACCAATTCACCCACCGCTTCCTTTTTGGCAGCCTTCCCTAGGCTCAGGGTGCACCCTACTTCCCTATCAAAGCTGACTTTGGACTTCTCCCTTTTATCAGCACATTTCCATTCAGCAGCCCAGCTGTCCCAGACCAATGGCACTGTCTAGTCAATATGCCTAGCACATAGCAGGCACTTAAAACTCATTAGCCGAATCCAACATTTTCTCCTTGACTTCCAAATTATCGTTTTCTCTCAGCTGGATGGGACATCTTCCTTCCCTAATCTAGATGCAGTTTTCTCTGACTCTGCACCAGGACTTGCCATATGAGTAAAGAAGATAAACTATCCCCGCTTTCGAAGACATTGCCTCACCTGGGTGTTACATACTTGGAAAGATCCTGGGCATTCATTTTTCTAAACCCACGTTGAGAATAATTAGACGTTAAGCTGTAGCTCCTCGGTTCCAAATGGACATTGGGCTTATTTGGGGCCTTTCTGACAAGTAAATCGTCAAAGCATCTGACTATTTTCTTTATTGGTACCACAGATTTTCTTCTTCAGGTTGACACCAGAGAAGACACTTTAAACCTGTGGACACACGAGGGACCTGAGGAGGAAAGAGAAGGAAGAACAGCCAAAAGGGAGGTAGAGTATATTAGAAACAATGAGACTATGCTGAGAACTAACTCCAAAGCAGAAAAATGCCAGGTATAAGAAAACATTCTTGCCTTTCAAAATTTAAATAACCTAAATGTCCATTATTAGACAAATGATTAGGTAAAGCATAACCTATTCATGCCATCAAATGTTTATTTTGAAGAACGTGTCAACAGCAAAGGAAAAGAAGTTTATGTAACGATAAGTGAAAAAAAGCAAAACAGAAAATTATATTGTGCTGTAAGCTACTTATCCATTTATGTGTATGTGCCACCGTTAGACTGAGGGCAGGCTAAGGGTGGAGGGGAGGTCAGGTGAAGAGTAGTACCCTACGGAGCACGGCACCTACGAAAGGAGTGCCTTCAAAGGAGACAGAAAAGACAAAGACGCATGAAAAGGAGTGAACCAAGAAAGCCTGAGGTCCTAGAAGCTGGGAGAAGACAGCCCGTTCAAGGGGTCAGGCACTTTATATACATTACTACACTTAGTCCTCACCAAGAGTGGGTGACCCCATTCTAGCCATTTGTGTGATGAGCAAATTTTGAGCAAAGTTTCAAGAGGAACTGAGCAAGCTGGACAACATTCCATGGTAAGGGAGAGATAGGATTTGAGCTGAGTTCTTCCTCTTAAGCAAAACCCATGCTCTCTGCTTTACCCTAGGCTGCCTCCCTGCTGTGTTAAAACTTTCTTCTAAATGTACTTCTATATGAGGTCATGATTTAAGAGGGATCAGTCAGTTGTGTTTTCTATTCAATGAGCACACTTCTGATACAAGGAAGGACAGAGGTAGGAGTGAAGGGTAAGAAAATGGACCCCAGGGTGATGGATTAGTATGGGAATTGCAAGCTCCATTGCTTACAGAGCAGGTAAGGTAGATGGCGAACGGAAGCATGCAGACACTGTCTAACGGGGACAGGAATCCAGGGATCTCACCTACTGTTGTCAGATATTCCAATTTGTAGAGAGACACCAGAAACCGGCTTTGATCTCTCTCCATGAAACTTTCCATTTTTAAATGTTGGGAACTAAAGGAAAACACTGTTAAACACTATGCAAACAAAATAAATCTGTGGAGTGGATGGGGCCCAGGTGTAGACCACTGTCGTAGTATCTCTCAGAAGGTGGTTTGTCTTCAGGAACTACACCTTCATGCAGAGCTAGTCCTCTGGCTAAGAGGAAATCCCTGAGCAGGCCTCGGAAGGAGGTGTTCCTCTTTCCCTCTTCCTTCCCCAGCTTCTCTCATTGGGCCCATCACTCAGTTTTCCATGATGAATGCTTTGTTGGGTTCTGTTCCATGGAGTTAAAGGAGCATGGAGTGTCTCTCAGCACAGCTCTTCTTTTCTAGGAAAATAAATGGCTAGTTCCCTGGAGTTGAGGATTTTTTATGCAATGACTTTCCTCTGTGAGATTTATTGCAGCAGCTTTGTGAGAGATTTGTTGTAAGTAGTGTTCAGGCTGTAGGTCTTAAATCCTCAGTGCCACAGTCATAACTCTCCAGGAAGGAAATGATAGAAGATCCCAGTAGCTAATATTGCATTATGATGATACTGTCTCTGCAGAAATGATTGCCGTCTCGCTGCTGCTGTCTCACTTAGGAAATGTGAGCTCTTCAAATGTGCTTGAGATATCTATCTTGGTGGTGCTTTGTGAGATCCAGAACCTACAGACTCGGTGAAGAGAGCAAACATTTATTGAGTGTCTTCCTCTCCCCTTTTCAAAGAAATGAATGTTACCAAGGTCTCCAGCTGTATAACCTCTCTGATTCCAAAGCAGATCTTGTCTGCCATGACACATGGAGCATATTTTTATGTATAAGAGAATGTCTAATGAATCAAAGTTGGTAGGAGTGAATGGTGAAATAGTCTTATCATTTTAGGCTTAAACTGAATCTGTTTCACTTTTAGACTTAGAGTATAGTGTATGGGGAGCATGGGAGATAAACAAGGCTAAATGGCACCACGAGGAAACAATCAGACAAACCCAGACTATGGAATAAAGACAATCATCCCAGTCACTTCAGAAAAGCCAGTGTCATGGTGAAAAATGTCAGAGTACTCTTCGAGAGTAAAAGAGATTGAAAGGACAGATGAAATGCAATATATAAACTTAGATCCTGGTTCCAATTTTGGGATCAACTGAGAAAATGTGAATATGGGCTAGATGTTACATGATATTAGAGATTATTATTAGCTGTCTTAAGTGTGATAATGGTACTGTGGTCATGCAGGAAAACAACCTTATTCTTATGAGATATGTGCTGAAATACTTAGGAGTGAAGCATCATGGTGTATGCCCTTTAATTTCAAATGACTGAGAAAAAAATTAAGTATGTGTAAAATATTATCAATTGCTGAATCTAGGTGGTGAGTATGTACGTATTATTATACTGTTCTTTGAACTTTTCTGTGCATTTAAGTTTTTCATAGTATAAAGTGAACATACACAAATGAAAAACCTGATTAAGCTGCCTCGGAATGATGGAGAGGGGGCTGCCCTGAATAAGGTGAAAGCATTTTGAAATTCCTTTAGAAGATCAAAACTATGGACAAACTTACATAGCTTAGAATATATGTTCATTGTAGTAAATATAAAAAATACTTTAAAAGGATAGATGTACGTAACTATAGCCATGTAAAAATACCTTTGCAGGTGGACAAGAACTAGAAATGTATCTGTTAGGTTAGTAATTTGGTTTTTTTCAAAATTACTCTTTCTATGTTATCTTTTCCATTAACCTACGAGTAATCTTAAAAAGGGAGCTCATAGACCAAGACACAAAAAAACAATCACAACTCTTTTGCTCTGGTGTTTGGTTACAGAAGAATATTTTTCTTCTAAGGGCCATCCTTGAAGCCCAATGAAAAGAAATATTCTGTGTTTTTATCATCAGTAAATACATTGAGTTTATTGTATTACTAATAAGAAATCATTGTGGAAACTTAAGCTTCATAATTATTCTAGAGTGGTTAAAAAGATCTGGGAAAAATAGCAATAAGTGAAATTAAATAATTAAAAATTCAAAGCAGCTTCAGAAAGTTAGAAGTCGGTTCATGAATGACCAAACAAGTTGTTTCACCTAAATTAGAAAAAAAACGACCTTTTGAGCTTCCTTTGCTCAGCCTGCTCCAAACTCTTTGGAGTGTACCTTCTCTTCTAATAAAGGCCCATGAGGCATTCTCTACTGCTCAGGCCCATTTCTGTTTCTTTGACATTATTTTTTTCTTCTAATAAACTGTCCTTTTCTGCAACTTTAAATAAATAAATAAATAAATAAATAAATAAATAAATAAATAAATGTAAAATAGAAGAAAAACTACCTAAAACAGTAGTCAGCAAACACACGCTGGCCACCTGTTTTTTTAAATAAAGTTTTATTGGAACATAGCCATGCTCATTCATTTATATATTGTCTGTGGCTGCTTTCATGTCACAATAGCAGTTGAGTGGTTTCAACAGAGATGGTGTGGCGTGCAAATCCTAAAATATCACTATCTAGTCCGAAAACTAGTTTGCCCAGCCCTGGTCTAAAAGTGTCTATGTATATGAAAAAGGATTCAATGAAAATATGGAAAAACAAAGTTGATTTATTATGATGGAGGTATTATGAATTTTTATTCATATTTTTAACATTTACATTATTGTTACAATGTGGTTTGTTTGTTAAATAAGTGTTTTTAAAGAAAAATAATTGAATGAGACTTATTACTGTTTTTACAATGCATAAAATTGTGAGGAGGGAAGAAAATAGCAAATACATATTATATAGTTACTAAAGCCTAATATGGAAATTCTAATCCTTAGGGTTGAGTCAAAGAAAATTAGAAATATAGGAAGGAAAAAGATTATGCAGGTAATTTTCACAGGATTGCTCATAATAACAAAAGTGAAAATAAG
>NW_017731908.1:317556-318707 GCF_001890085.2 Hipposideros armiger | reverse complement strand
AGGAACTGTGTGCTACACAATGAATGTTCTTGGGGATTTTAATGATCAAAGTGAATGAACAAGCTTCAACATTTGGAAATGTGCTTGAGAAGAATAATTGCTTTAAAGTGTTTCATAAATTGTTGCTAGGAGACCACATCAAGATGGGCCTTTTTACTTACAACTTGAAGTTCAACTGGCAGGGCATTCTCCCATTCAAAATACTATAGATAAGCCAACAGAACAATTCAAAAAAGAAAGATAGAAATCTACTGCCTTTAGAGAAAGTCTTTCACCTGAACCAAAATGGAGAACAAGTGGCAAGAAACGCAATGCTGATGGCAGTTATAGACTTGCATCTCACTAGTTACATAATCTTGGGCAATTCTTTTAATGTGTTTTATCAACTGAAAATAGGGCTATCAATAGCTCACTCATAGGATTAGAGATAATGAACTCATGAATGTACATAGTACATAATACTCAATATTATATATTAATTTATTTATACTCACTTGTTCCAAAAGGTTTTGAGGTAGCTTACAAAATTATTTCCTGTCTTAGTTTCTGTTCCTGACAAAGCAGCCCCTGACCCAAGGTATGGGTATAGGTGGCTTATTTGGGAGGTAATACCAGGAAGTTCAATTGAGACAGTGAAGAAAGTAAGACTGGGAAGGGAGAAAAGTGAATAAAGATTGCATCAATGAGCAATGGATCCATCAATGGATCCAATGAATCTACTATGGCTCAGTCCTGCTGGGAGCCCTCTGAAGGACCACGTGGACCACATCTCAGAGTCTGGCTGAGGGATGGGGAAGCTCAGGCACCTACCCATTGACTCTCATCTCTCAGTGTTTAAGGGTTGACTCTGGGAGCCTTAAATAGCCAGTATCTCCACCATGCCCTCAGCAGTCTGGTAATTTCTGGTGGGACAGAAGAAAGCCCTTGGAAGAGCAGCAAGGAATTGGAGTGCTGTGTGCCCAAGAACTCTCCTCCTGCAGTTGCATGTGAACGTGGAGGTGGGCCGAAGGGATATGGGGTGGGGCTTCAACAGAATCTGCTACACTTCAGACTCAACAAGGTAAAATTAGTTGATTAAGAAATTGAAGTCACATAAAAGCAGATAATCTGTAAATGTTGTTGAATCTAACAAACGGTTATTTTGTAGAAAG
>NW_017731908.1:311391-313381 GCF_001890085.2 Hipposideros armiger | reverse complement strand
GAGGAGATTGGGGAGAAGTTAGGAGGATCACAGTGAGCCAGCCTTTCTTCCGATTGCCTGGGCATCTACAGTCTGTACGATAAAAGGCCGTTCGGAAGGGAACAAACACTAAGAGAGAAGCAACATGGGAAACGTTCTTACACAAATTAGGACACCCCCCACCACCACCACCACTACAAGTGGCAGAAGAGCCCAACCTAAACCTCCCTCAAGCTAAAAGTGAGACTTTGCGTTTTGTATCTGAACACTTAGACCTAGTCCCGGCTTCAGGCAAGTGAATTCACGCTTCCGATGACGTCATCCGGATCTGGCTTCCCCCAATATCTTGGCTCTGTGTTCTGCCTATGCGGGTTTCAGCCTTGGGCTCTATGTGGCGACAATATGGCAGCAGCAGGCCAAGTCCCTATAAACCCTCAAATCTACCTTCAGGATACAGGGCGAGAATCTCTGTCACATGTGTCTTATAAAGATCCTTCATTATGGCTCACAGACTCTGGAGCAACTAACAAGCCATGTGTTAAGTCCAGGTCTGCTCTGGAGCCTGGGTTGCCTCAGCCTCTCCAAGCCACAGGGACCGAGAATAGGAGGAGGGGGGGTGGCTCCCCAGAGGTAAAGCAGAGTACATCTAGGGGGAGGGTGAATTGATGTGCTGTGGTAGAAAACAATAGATGTCCTCTAGAGTCCTGCTTCCAGGACTTTGAAAGAGTGAAGTTCTGACCTCTTGAGTAATCACAGCAGCAATGAATCCAATCAGTTAAATTCAATTCATTTCAACAAACACACCCTAATACTACCTGGGAACCTTCTATTTCTAAGCACATCCATGTGCTGACCATGAAAAGTTACCTTATTTTGGAAATATATTTGGCCTTCCACCTTCATATGTGACATTGCTTATCCAACAGATTAGATTTAGTATTTTCTACCAACTGGGTTTTAGGATTTTGTAATCTTCAGGGATTGTGCTAAGAATGGACAATAGTTCTTCAGAGATTCCATTTCCACTTGATTGAATGACTTGAGTGGCAGAGATCCCAAAGGTNAAGGGCTGCATCGTGCTGCCGACATGTCTCTGGTGGCTGTGCTCTCTTCCCACTACCTCCCTGCCTTCCTCTTCTCTGCCCTCCCCTTGTCTCATACAAAGCAGTTTGGCAGACTTTTTTCTTGATAAAGAAGGCCCTTGGTACTTCACCTTCCACTCCAAATGTCATTTCAAAGTATTCCTTCTAATCAGATAGAGAACTCTCTCTAAGAGAGTTCTGGTGACCAACGTTTTCTCCACCTCATTGCTTGTCGGTCCTCACAGGTCTGCTATTTGGCTGTAGATAAAGCTGTTTCTCAGCCAAGACCAGAAGAGCTGATGATTAATAGAACAGAGAGCTTCCTGGCAGGACAGCATCCCTTGGCTAAGGAGCCTGTCAATTCATCCCACTGAGTCACTACACTGCCCAGGGCAGTGTCTGGCACATACAATGGCTATTTGATACTGTTTGTGTAATACAGAGTAGTTTGAGTGATTAACTAGCTTTCTTATGAGGCAGAGAAAAGAAGATACACAACACTTGGAGAAAGGCAGGGCCTAGAAGGGTCTAGGAGATCCAGAGGCCAAACAAGATGAGGTAAAGGGGGTCATTTACACGTCCTCCCTTGGATGGAAGGTGGTTTTCTTACCTAGAAAATGTATCCATGTCTCTGCATTTAGTGCCTTCTATACTATATATTTCCTTTATATCCTTGTTCTTTATTTCATGTGTTTTGGAAATACAAGCCTGTAGGAACAATTTTAAGAGAAATCAAGATATTCTGGAATGACCCAAGCTAATTTGGCCATTCAACAGCTTATATGAATTAAAAACCTTTAAGTGAGATTTTGATACTACATAAAAAGTATTATGTAGCCATCTTTGGTGTATTAATTCCTGAGGATGCGTATAATATTGGGTTGTCAGAAAAGTCATGACTCATTTTTGCAATGAAAAGCACAGAAAAA
>NW_017731908.1:299426-304321 GCF_001890085.2 Hipposideros armiger | reverse complement strand
TTTTCCTGTACTTGCTTGATTTCTAATAATAATTTTGATTTTTCAATTGTATTTTAAACATAATTTGGAAGTCAATGGATCCTTTGAAAATCTTATGAAATACATAGGACACAACACAGCAAAATACACATATCCTCAAATTAATGCATGCAACTTGAGGGCTCTAAAGCTTAAGGGCCCAGGGTTCCAGATTAAGTTTATATTATGCTTTATAATTTACAGAGGGCATTTTAAAATCTTGTTTAACACTTATAACTCTGAATGAAGCAATATTAGCCCCACCTTACATATGATGAAATTGGACCTCAGATTACTACCCATATTTTTCCAGGAAGGTAAGAGAAAGCACTATGACTGCTTACCTCCACCACCCACTCACCCCCACCATCTTGATGGTCTCCCAAGGCAAGGAGGAGGAAAATCAAAGCCCAATCCTGCCCAAGATTGATTCCCTAAGAAGAGACCCCTTCATAGCCCCATCATCAAAGAAATTGGGGCATCGAAGGGTTATATCTCTCCCCAGCTTCAGGGGCTGCAAGAAAATCACCTTGTTGCTGAGCCCCAGATCTGGGAGGGAAAGACTGAAAAGTTGCAACAAGTTACACTCAAATTCGCAGTCTACATTCACGTCATAGAATTTGGTTGGTCCAAAAAGTTGTAACTTGTGAATTTATTTAAAATGGTCACAAGTTGGCAATGCCTTTGAGCACCTGGCAGAATCAAATGTATATCCTCTCTAGGGCAAAACACCTTTATCCTAGACCACCAGGATCCCATGTATAGTTTTTAAAATATATGAGCAGCACACAGTCAAAAATAATCAAGCACACTTGCAAGGTACCATGAGTAAGAACCTTAAACAAAAGAACAAATAGATAACATCAAAAGACTTTCACATATTTCTGATGTCAGAATTATGAGACCCAGGCTATTAAACAATTACGCCTACTCTGTTGTTGTTTTAATAGCTGGGGAAGGGGTATTAAAACAAACAAAATTTCTGGAGAAAGTAACCTAACATATTTGAAAAAGAAACAAAAACAATGTCTATAAATAAAAATTATAATAACCAAAATTAAGCACTCAGTAACAAATTAAATATAATTAAATACAGAATAAATGAACTAAAAATAGGTCACATGAAATTACCCAGCATGTCACATGAGAGGTAAATATATGGAAAATACGAGCATTAAATATACACACAGGAGGGCCGGCNGAAAAATCCCTTGAGCTAAACAACTCTCTGATTCCATGAAAGGTTAGATCTCCATTAGCATGACTAAGTCTGACCTTTGAGAACTAGGAGAAAAAACACTCCCTCACCCTCAGAATTCAGCACACACCTCCCCTGGGATTCAAGCTGAGAGGATCAAATTAAAGTAGGAGACACAAAAGGAGCTTTTCATTAACTCTTAGAAATTATTTTCTCCTTGGGACCAGTTCATCACAAAAGAATCCCCAGGAGCTGAAGCACATGCCTACTGCGGGGTGGGGGGTGGGGAGGGGGGTAGGCTCAGAGAAAGAAGGGCCTTGCACAGTAGCAGGAATTCACCAGCTTGGGGAAGAACATCCCAGGCCTTTGATAGGCTGGGGCAAGGCAGAATGGGAACTGGGAAACTGACAGTAGCAGTGGGGATCATTTGCTCCTCTGGAGCCTCAGGCCTGGGAGTGAACAATGGGTGGTTCCCCAGAGTTATCCACACTTTCCCCAGGTTGGCTTTGCATATCTGCACTTTCAAGTTCTCTGAGTCCCAGAATCCTGTATCCAGTCCTTAGCTACAATCTCTATGAAACCATCCTGCAAACAAACTGGAACAAGAGTTATGTGGTCCCCAGGATTCTTGGCCTGCCATGCCTTGGGTAGAGCCTCCACCTATATCGGGGACCTGGGTGGAGTAAGGGGGCCTCTGACCTCTCAGCCAGTCACCATAGCTAGAGGATGAGAAATGCTGATGGCCTGTGTGGGGGTTCAGAATGAGCCACCCCAAGATGTGCCTCAGTGGTATGCTGATGATTCTGAGCGAACCGCAAGAATTTAACTTCAGGCTCAAGAGAAACTTCTGTCCTTCCCTTTAACTATCCAGAGCTTGAATTAGGGGCCTTGCCCATAATAAGAGATTGTCAGAGATAATCCCTTTTTGACCCATCTATTGGGTCATCGGGAAAGTCATGATGCATTTTTGCATTGAAAAACATAGAAAAATATGTCATGACTTTCCCGACAACCCAATAGATGGCAGGGCAAACTTCTATTTACAACATCTTCTAAACTAAACATTTACTGGTGCAATGACCGTTTGAAGCCCACAAAGTGCATTACCTTATCCTTAATTCAGAATGTCTGATACACCTCAACCCCCCTTTTTTTATCTCTGAACCTCTCATGTATGGGGGTTCTATGACTCTCTCATATATGTGGGGTATGCAGGAGATTACATTTGATTTTCTCTTACCAATCTTTTTCCTGTTGATTTGATTATTTGGCCAGCTAAATGAACCAGAGGAGAGAAAAGAGAATTTTCCCCTCTTCCTCATCCCCATACCTGTTCCTCCATATCCCTTGACTGAGAGCTGAGAGAAGAAGCTCTATTTTCTTGGAACTAGCTTTCCAAATCAGAGCTTCTGTCATAAAGCTGAGATGGGATGGGATGAGGAAGCAGGTTGTCACAGACTCTTTCTGTTCTTATCAAGATCTCATAGGTTTTCTTTAATAAAGATTTCTCCATTTGCCATATGCCTTAGGACAATTTCCAGAGATTTTAATGATTGGGATTGTTGACAAAAATTTCCAGAGAGGTGTGGAAAAAGGTGTTCACTTTATTCAGCTGGACAGCTTTTTTTGGTTTTTTTTTAGGTTTTTTTTTAGCTGAGCCATACTGCCATGTGTTGGCAACTCAGGTTGGGCCGGGAATAGAACCACTGTGGCTCAGAGCTCTTACTCTTGAGCGAGCTCTTAGCCAACTGAGCCACTCAGCTGGCCCTCAGGTGGACAGTTGGCAAACATGGAAAATGCAAAACCGAAAGTGCACTCCTCCAAGACAATGGAAAGGCTGCATTTCTTTTTTAAAGATTTTATTGGGGAATTGGGGGAGGGGAACAGACAAGTTATTGTCCTTTTGTTCTTCAGTCTAGTTGTGGAGGACATCGCTTCACTGGCCTATGTTGGTATTATCATTGCGCTCTTCCCGGGTGAGCCAGTCGCTCACCGGCCATTAGATGGCCGTTCATGGTGGCTCATGGCAGCTCATGAAAGCTCACGCCAACTGCCAGCCAGCCCCGCTGCAGCCTACGCCATCGCGGGCGATTCATAGCAGCCCAACTCCAGGTCGAACTGTTGTTCACCATCTTAGCTGTAGAGGACACAGCGTCACTGGCCCTCATATGTGGGATCAAACCAGGGCCCTGCTGCTCAGAGCTGGCGTCCCAAGTCAGCTCTTAACCAATGTGCCACTTGGCCAGCCCAGAAGGCTGCCTTTTATAGGAAAAGTTCCCACCCAGTTCCCAACTGGTCCAATTTTATGCAAATGAGATCCAAATTCATACAGTTCTGATTGGTCAGAATCATGTGCTTTTATTGGTCATTACAGAGCAGTTCTGATTGGCCAGTATAGATGGAAATGAGGACATATTGTGCAGTTCTGATTGGTGGGCAGGTTTCAGTCCATTGGTTGAAAGACAAAACTAGGGCTTCTCTGCAATGGTTGACTTGGATGAAATAAATGAGCAGGGCATAGTGCAGGAAGCCAAGAGTTCCATCTGAGGTTCTTCCCAGTACACAGAGTACATGAGAAACCTCTGTCAGCAAATGGCTGCTAGACTCATATTATTTACAAAATTTGGGTCCTCAATTGACCATGAGGAGTCCATCTTGGCAGATAAATTCCTTCTCAGGGTTCATATCAAATGAACCTTCTTCTCAGGGATAGATAGATATAGATAGATGATATAGATTAGATATATATATATAAATATAGATATAGATATAGATAGATAGATAGATAGATAGATAGGGTTTTTTTTCCTACTAATTATGGTTGTTTCTCTGAAGAGTAGATCCACAGAACTCTTCATATCACTGTTACAGAAGTATAACTCCTGAGGATTTTAAAGAGGGATTTTAAACATGATCAAAAGATTCTTCTGGCTGTTGGGTGGAGAATGGATCAAAGGGAGAACAGAGTGTAATCAGGAGGTAAATGGAGTTGCCCAAATGAGACACAATGGTGACTAAAGTGTTGGTGTGGAGATGGTGAAATGGACAGGGACCATATGTATCTTTTGTTCATTATTGCAATCTCAGCACCTAACACATTAGTAGAAACTCAGTAAATATTTGCTGAATTAAAGGATGAATGACAACTGCCAAGTTTCAGCTTTGGAATTAAATTTAACATTTTTAAGCTTCCCATCATTGACTTCTCTTTTCCTCTGATTCTGGAATATAGCAAAACTTGTTTTGTGAAAAGCAATGAAAAGTTACAGTAGGAATTCTAGTATATCAAGAAGCCTTTGTGTACTCATATACTAAAATGTGTCATTTCACCTGAGACAAGAAAGCTTCACAGAAGAGAAGACATTTGATCAAGGCCTTGAAGGATAACGCTAGTAATGCTATAGAAGAAAGGGGGAGGTGGGGCATGTCAGACTCTGCTGATTACAATTTTTTTTTTTTATAGAGGAAGGAAACATTTTAATTAGCAGAAAGCCTGTGGCATATTGGCTGCATTGATAACCCTAATAAATTTATCTTTGTCCTTTCCTCAGTGTCCTTAAATGTAAATTAATGAGGTGAGTGATGTGATCTGTACAGATCTAGCCAGCTCTAACATTCTAAGAGTCTGTACACCCATGAATGGAAATCTGCAAGGAATCAATTATAAAAGGAACAAAAT
>NW_017731908.1:292376-294631 GCF_001890085.2 Hipposideros armiger | reverse complement strand
TCTATCCAGCAAAGCTATCATTTAGAATTGAAGGGCAGATAAAGAGCTTCCCAGACAAGAAAAAGCTAAAGGAGTTCATCACCACCAAACCAGCATTACAGGCAGTGTTAGAGGAACTTAAGATGGAAAAAAAAGAAAAAGATAAAGATAAAATTATGAATAATAAAATGGCAATACTACATATCTATCAACAATAACTTTCCATGTAAATGGGTTAATTGCTTCACTCAAAAGACACAGAAGCACTGAAAGGAAAAGAAAACAAAACCCTTACATATGCTGCCTACAAGAGAATCACTTCAAATTGAAAGACACACACAGATTGAAAGTAAAGGGATGGAAAAATGTATTTCATGAAAATGAAAACAAACAAACAAAAGGCTGTAGTAGTAATACTTATACCAGACAAAATGACTTTAAAACAAAGGTCACAACAAGAGACAAAGAAGGAACCCAGTAATCCCATGTCAGGGTATTTATCTGAAGAAACCCAAATGCTACTTGGAAGGGACATGTGCATCCATATGTTCATTGCAGCATTGTTTACAATGGCCTAGATGTGGAGGCAGCCTGGGTGTCTGTTGATGGAAGAATAGATAAAGAGGAGATAGTACATATATACAATGGAGTATTGCTTGACCATCAATGAGAATGGGTTCTTGCCATCTGCGGCAGCATGGAGAGATCTGAAGAGTGTTGTGCTGAGTGGAGTGTAAGACAGAGAAAGACAGATGCAATGCCATTTTGCTTATATGTGGAATCTAAAGAACAAACAAACAAAACAGGAACAAACTCATAGATACAGAGAACATATTGATCATTGCCAGATGGGAGAGGGATTAGGAGTGAGTGAAAAAGGGGAAGGGATTAAGAAGTACAAATTGAGATGTAGGGTATAGCATAGAGAATATAGTCAATAATATTGTAATAACTATGTATGGTGTCAGATGGGTACTAGATTTTTGGGGGTAATAGATGGGAGGGGGTTGGGGAGCAGAGTGAAAAAGATGAAGGGATTAAGAAGTACAAATGAGCAGTTACAAAATAGTTATGGGNATAAAATAATATAGAGGACCCATTTTCAGAGTTTAGAAGAGGCTACAATGATAAGCCAAATGGGCCTTCTCAATAGGGTGATACGTGAAGGCACTGGTGCTCACTCCACATTAGCATGCCTTGATGTGTACCTCCTAGAGAGGTTCCAACATTTACAGTGTTTTAAAAAGTAAGACTGCTCTCAAGCCACAACTTTTAATTTCACTGTGACATTCTCCTTTCCTTTTACCTGAAGTCCTGAATGAGCTGTGCTTAGCAACATATGAAGAAAATTGCTGATATCAGAAAAAGAACTGGAAATAGAATCAGAACTTGAATGCTAGAAGTGTTGGGATCAGGTTACTGAAGTCTTTCCTCTGGCAAAATTTAAACTAGAACTTTCAGTGAAAGGTCTTCCTACCGACGGATTTACATCCTAGGAAGGCACTTGTGTGACAGAAAGAGAGGCAGGGAGAAGAAATGATAAGAATACAGATTTCAACATTCATTAAGGGAGCGTTATATGTCACGTAGGTTCTCACACTTTCATCTTCATAATGATCTAAATGAGTTTTACTCTTCCCTATTTTTTTTTAAGATTTTTATTGGGGAATTGGGGGGATGGGACCAGTGCTGGGGAATTGGGGGAAGGGGAACAGACAGGTTGCTGTCGTTTTGTTCTTCAGTCTAGTTGTGGAGGATGTTGCTTCACTGGCCCAAGTTGAGCTGTTGTTCGGCATCTTAGCTGTGGAGGGCAGTGTCACTGGCCCTCATTTGTGGGATCTGAACCGGGGACCTCTGGCGTCCCAAGCCAGTTCTTAACCAACGAGCCACTCAGCTGGCCCTCATCCCTATTTTATGGATGGGAAAACTTTTGTTCGCAGCAGAGGCTTAGGGACTTGCCCTAAGGCCTCATCTTTACTAAGTGGCAAAATGAGTATGCAAACACATCTGCCTCAAGTTCAGGGATCTTCCTAATATGCTACCACATAATGGCCACTTCTATCCCCAAAATGGTATGATGAAATTAAGAAAACACAGTGGTGAAGAGCACGGGCTCTTGGGTCAGACAGGTTGGGTCTAGATGTTAATCTTGCCATTTGATAGCCAAGTAATGGTGGGCAAATTATACCTTGTAAAGCAGTGACAGTAATGCTTACCATATATTACATTTCATCTACAGTTCCTCCTTCTTAGTTATGTGAGGACATGACTAGTAC
>NW_017731908.1:285006-288805 GCF_001890085.2 Hipposideros armiger | reverse complement strand
TTAATCTCTCCTTCCTTTAGACTTCCTTATAAGATATCATCATAGTGATCTTTTTAAATCTCCCTCTGTTACCTATTTGCTGCAAGTCCTGTGCTCTTCTTGTGCATATGAGGTGCAAACTCCAAGGATGCCGGGGATAATGGAGGTGGGAGAAGCTGGATTCTATTAGAAAGACTTCAGAGAGTGCTGGGAACTGTGACCAAATGGAGAGCTCATGGCAAGATCTCCCATCCTATATGCTCTTCTTACAATGTGAAACTGATATTTCTTCCATTGGGGGTGGGTGATGGTGGCATGTACGGTCCCTTGACTCTGAATGGGACTGTGACTATAGCAAAAGCCATGCTATCTGCTTTCTGAGGCAGGGTTATAAAAGGTAACGCAGTGTCAGTGTGGTTCTCTTGGAACTCAGACACCACACTGCCAGGAAGCCCAGGTTCCACAGCCAGGGTCCGTGTAAGATTCTGGCTGATAGCCAACAGCCAGCATCAACCACCAGGCATATGAGTGAGGAAACTGAGATGACTCATGGCCCATCCACTGTCTGACTGAAACACACATGAGAACCCCGAGTGGGAACGGCCAGCCTAACTGAAGCCTACTCAGTCCCTTGAACTATGAGAGAGGATAATATATAATTGTTGTTTCAAGTCATCAAGTTTTAGTTTGATTTGTGATACAACAGATAACTGAAACATCCAACAGATCTTATTCCTTTCTAAGCCTACACCTTTGCTTAAGTCATTTTACACCTAAAACGCTCTTTTTCTCCCGTATTCACTTAGCGAAAACCAACCTGTTATTCAACAACCAGCTCAATGCTGCTTCCTCCATGAAACCTTTCCTAACCATGACATTTAATGGTGATCTGTTCTTTCTCTGTACTCAGACACTTTGCATAATTTCTCGATGATTAATAGGTCATTTGGGAGGACCCCTTCCCTTCTACAGGCATTTTATAAAAATATTTTCATATAGTTTAAAAACAATACATGCTTTTGTCAAAGCTACAAACAATACAGAAGTCTATAATTCAGAAAGTGTCTCCCATCTGTCTTGCTTTATCTCACCCCCATTTACCCCCATGTCCTCTCCAAAGGTAATTGCTCTAACAGAACAGTATTTATTCTTCACAACCTCTTACACACACACACACACACACACACACACACACACACACACTTCACATAAATAGGATTCCATTGCATACTATTTTGTAAAGTGCTTTTTAGTCAAGGGTGCATTGTAGCTATCTTTGTATGTCAGNCAAATAAGTCTTGGGATGTAATGTACAGCATAGGGAATATAGTCAATAATATTGTGATAGTGCGGTACAGAGTCAGATGGTTGCTGGACTTAACATGGTGATCACTTCTTTAGGTATATAAATGTTGAATAACTATGTTGTACCCCTGAAATTCATATAATATTGTATGTTAGCTATTATATATTTTAATTAAAAACCTTTAAAAAATTGGAAAGGAAAAAAAGAAATGCAACCAAAAGTACGTGTGTCATTTCTGGGCTGAAGCAGTGAAAAATCCATGGGTAATTACCAATTTTTTCTTCCAAGAAGTTGAAAGACTTCATGTTGCACAGGATACAGCTAAAATATCTGTGATCCTCCGTAAGCCTGGGTACCTGAATGGCTATGGAGCAGACACTAGCATCCCACCTCTCCCAAACCAGGCCAACTGTTGTGTCATATATACTGTGAAGGGGAAATAAACTTTGTTCTATTAAACCATTTAGATTTGATGATAAATTTGTTGTAACAGCATAATCCAGTCTATCAAGACTATTTTGTTGCACCTCATTTTCTTAATTTCTAAAACAGTGATAAAAATTTCTTCATAGAATTATCATGAGGATAAAACGAGACCTTTTATAGGGTGCCCCTGAATAGATTGTCAAACTAGCAAAAGGCAGGAGGAGCAAGTTGAATATTATGGCAATTTTTGTGAATCATTGTCTTTTTGTTTTTTCCAAACATAAAGGAAAATGGAGTATATGAAGTTCAAGGTTCCTTGCCATAAAAGGCAATGGTCTGTTACTTCTCATCTCTAAATTTCTTTGACCTCTAAATTCAGTTATTCAATTGTCTGACTCAAATTTATTGGTGACTACTTCTGTGTCAAACGCTGTATTAGGAGCTGACTTCAAAGGCAAGTCATAAGAAGGGGCAATCTGGATTTTCTCTAAATCCAAACTGAAAACAGGGTACATGTTCTCTGGGAATGGAGAGATGGTCTGGAGAACCTTGGCCTAATTTCTCTTTCCTGCTTTTGAAGAAGCCATAAATGAAACTCCAGGAGACAGTCTAGGGAGGCTGGTGCTAGCCATGAGATGGTCCTTCGGGAGGGGGACAATATGTAATTTTTGCTTTGGTATTCTTTTTAAATGTCTTTCTACATCCCTGCAACAAGCTGAGGGGGGGGGGAGTAAGAGAGCAAAGCTCTCAGACTAGCAGCATAGACACAGCCTCTTCTAAGTTACCTAGTATTATGTGAAATGATTTTGTCTAGTGCCAATGAGAAAGGAGCTCTGAGAAAACAGGTGAATTTTGACAGTTTGTCCAATAAAATAATAGTGTGTGTGTGTGGGGGGGGGGCACTTTAAAAACCAGGCCAATGCTACAATTTTCATAGCCTGACACTATTCTCTTAACAGGACTTGAGGGGAGCTGGGAATGACTGTACCTCAGCTTCCAACTGCTAGTCCAGCCAGACCTCACAGCCTCCCCACCTTTGCCTTCATTTTGTTCTGTAGCAGCATGCTAGGAGACAGACTACGGAGCACTTGGGAAGTGAGTAAGTTAGCCATCAAGTCTGGGCTTGATTCCCAGGTAATCTGTGTCCTTTGCTCACTTGGAGAAGTTANGACTCTCTCACTCGCAGGCACTCACCTTGGACTCCAGCGAAGGGACACTAACTCAGTGGGGCATTGGAGGCATGCAGGGGGCAGACTGAGGTGTGTGGCTTTGAAGCCAGGGCTGGAGGGCAGTGGGCATTTTCCCTGTATGAGGTCTTCATCCCTGGCATCTGGCAGGTGGGCGCCATCTTTCCTGTGTTGAGCCCTCCCCCACAGGCCAAATCTGAATCTGATTGGCCTGGTGAACCCTGCTGGGACTTCGCTCCACCAAACTCCCCTAAAGGAGGCACTTTCTCCATGAGCAGCCGGCCACACCTGCATTGTACTTGTTCTTGAACAACTATAAGAGTCCACAGAACCAAGGCAGGTGCCAGCTGGCCTCAGTGTGCTCTGAGGCTTTTCCTGAGTTGCTCCAGGCTCAACACTGGCACCAAACCAGAGTCTACATTAACTTGGTGAACACAGCTCTTCTCACTCTAGTGAGACCCTACCTCACCCAGCTCATATACACCACGAGGCTTTATCAGGGGCTGAATCTTAAGGGATCCAGCAGGTGGCAGCAGGCCTCAGGGTGTCCTGGCTTTTTGCGGAGCTACCTCATGCCTGGTATTGGTGGCAGACATCCTCAGTTTGCAGCATGGCCTCTCCCACACACCTCCAGGTTTAGCACAGGCAGCAAACCATGGAGCACTTTGTAGATCCTATCAGGTAGTCCCCAACCTGTCACAGCTAATGGGTGCAAACACTGAGCCTGCATTGGAGCCCCTCGCAAGAGGTTCCAGAACCAACATACTTGGAGGTTGGCTTCAGGCCACAGAGAGCACCATCCAATTAGCCCCACAAGTGGCACACCCAAAGGGTGGTCTCAACAGGCACCAGAGCTCACTGGGGTGAATCCTACTCAGTGGGGTAAATCCTCTGCACAGCA